>NC_087175.1:3295000-3310000 GCF_035594125.1 Scylla paramamosain | reverse complement strand
GGTTATGTACACACACACACACACACACACACACACACACACACACACACACACACACACACACACACACACACACCTGTCTGTTTGTTTGTTTAGTGTGGTAAATTTTTTTTTGCTTTGTTTTTGTGATTTTTTTTCTATTTCCCTGCCTGTTTACCTGTGTGTGTGTGTGTGTGTGTGTGTGTGTGTGTGTGTGTGTGTGTGTGTGTGTGTGTGTGAGTGACTCTCTCTCTGTCTCTAAGGGAAAGAATGAGATTAGGCGGGCGCTCTCTCTCTCTCTCTCTCTCTCTCTCTCTCTCTCTCTCTCTCTCTCTCTCTCTCTCTCTCTCTCTCTCTCTCTCTCTCTCTCTCCTTCCGTCCCTCCCTCCCCTTTCCACTATCCCCTTTCCACACGTGCCAAGGTCGGACACACACACACACACACACACACACACACACACACACACACACACACACACACACACACACACACACACACACACACACACACAAGAAGCACCTGTTTGGAGTCGGGCTTAGTCCATATTCCTCCTCCTCCTCCTCCTCCTCCTCCTCCTCCTCCTCCTCCTCCTCTTCCTCCTCCACGTCAAGATGTTTGGCCTCGTTGGTGGGTTAGCAGAGCCTCTGGGGATTGTGGGGATTAGGAGGAGGAAGAGGAGGAGGAGGAGGAGGAGGAGGAGGAGGAGGAGGAGGAGGAGGAGGAGGAGGAGGAGGATTGGTTGGTGCTTTTGGAATGAAGGGAAATAGGGAGGCGGATTGGGGAGGAGATGGGGAGGAGGGAAGGGGTGGAGGGGAGGAGGAGGTGAGGGAATGGTGGTGGTGGTGGTGATTGTGGTGGTGGTGAAGGGATTAAGAGGTGTGTGTGTGTGTGTGTGTGTGTGTGTGTGTGTGTGTGTGTGTGTGTGTGTGTGTGTGTGTGTGTGTGTGTGTGAATCCGGCCTGATAACTGTTTCTCTCTCTCTCTCTCTCTCTCTCTCTCTCTCTCTCTCTCTCTCTCTCTCTCTCTCTCTCTCTCTCTCTCTCTCTCTCTCTCTCTCTCTCTCTCTCTCTCTCTCTCTCTCTCTCTCCATTTATCTTTACTTCTTAATCACACACACACACACACACACACACACACACACACACACACACACACACACACACACACACACACACACACACACACACACACACACACACACACACACATTTACGAGGAAGCAAATATACCATCAAGACGTAGAAGGAGGAAGAAGAAAGAAGAATGAGAAGAGGAGGAGGAGGAGGAGGAGGAGGAGGAGGAGGAGGAGGAATAAAAGTCGGAACACAGAAGTAGTTATAATTATAGAGACGAAGAAGGAAGAGGAGATCGAGGAGGAGGAGGAGAAGGAGGAGGAGGAGGAGGAGGAGGAGTAGGAGGAGGAGGAGGAGGAGGAGGAGGAGGAGGAAATATCAAATGAGAGCAAGAGGAAGAGTGTTTACCAAGTATTAAGACGAGTGTTGACTTAGAGAGAGAGAGAGAGAGAGAGAGAGAGAGAGAGAGAGAGAGAGAGAGAGAGAGAGAGAGAGAGAGATTAAATGGTTCTGAGTGGTTGAATAAAAAAATCGTAAGGTAACAGAGAGAGAGAGAGAGAGAGAGAGAGAGAGAGAGAGAGAGAGAGAGAGAGAGAGAGAGAGAGAGAGAGAGAGAGATTTGGATGGAAAGCAATAGGAGAGACAAAAATTTAGTACAAAAGGTATAATCTCTCTCTCTCTCTCTCTCTCTCTCTCTCTCTCTCTCTCTCTCTCTCTCTCTCTCTCTCTCTCTCTCTCTCTCTGAACAGACACAGCAAACCCAGAATTAGGCATAGCTTTCTTTACCCCTCTTCCTCTCTCCCCTCTCCATCTCTCCCCTCTCCCCTCTCCCCTCTCAGTGGACTTATTGCACTGATTTTGGTCATCCCTTATAGCGGGGTCGACTCATAATTTATGTCCTCTCCTCCTCCCTCTCCCCCCTCCTCTCATTCTGTCCCCTCTCCCCCTTACTCTCTCCCCTCTCCCTCTCCCCTCCTCTCTTCTATCTGTTTTTATTCCGCGTAAGGAAAAAATGACATGGGAGATAATTCACTCGGATTATCTTTTTTTTCTTTTTCTTTCTTTTTTTCCTTCGTTATTTTCTTTTTTCTTCGCATTTTCTTTCTTATTTTTTTCTTTTTTTCATTTTTTTGTTTTTTTCTTTTATTTTTCGTTATTTTACTTTCGAATAGTTGTTTTTTTGTGTGCTCCTCCTCCTCCTCCTCCTCCTCCTCCTCCTCCTCCTCCTCCTCCTCCTCCTCCTCCTCCTCCTCCTATTCATCCTATTCACCTTTTCTTAGTGACTTCTTGAATGATCATCTGTTTGGTAACCCTCCTCCTCCTCCTCCTCCTCCTCCTCCTCCTCCTCCTCCTCCTCCTCCTCCTCCTCCTCCTCCTCCTCCTCCTCCGCATGTCTTCCTGGAAATGTCTCTCTTTCCTCCCCAATGACCTCCACTTATCATCCTCCTCTTCCTCTTCCTCTTTTTCCTCCTTCTCCTCCTCCTTTCTTCTCACTTTCCTCTTCCTTTATGGTTTTCCTCTTACTCTTCAGCTTAAGGACTCTCTCTCTCTCTCTCTCTCCCCCCAGTACATCCTATTCGTTCCCGGCTCATCCTAACCCGTCCCAGTTCCTCCCAGACCATCCCAACCCGTCCCAGTTCCTCCCATTCCATCCCATTCCATTCCAGTCTTCTCCAATCCACCCCAGTCACTCCCAGTCCATTTCAGTCTATTCCACTATACTGCAGTCTATCCTAATCATTCACCTCACCTGTCCTGCTTCACCTGTCCAGCCTCACCTGGCCGCCACCTGTCGTGAGGGCGTGGCAGGACAACAGGTGTGCAGGGGAGTAATTAACGTGAGATCAAAGAGGGGGGATTTAATTACCTGATCTTGACACCCACTCCTGGCATCCCCCCTCCCTCCACCTCACCTGGTACTCCTCCTCCTCCTCCTCCTCCTCTCCCTCCTCATTTATTGCTTCACCTGTAATTATCAGGGATTCTGTTTATTTTGTTTACCTTTCATCTGGTTGTGTTTTATTTGTTATTGTGTATTTTTTTCGTTGTTTTGCTTGTTTTTTAATGTTTTCTCTTTTTTTTTGTTTAGTTTGTCTGTCTGTCTGTCTGTCTGTCTGTCTGTCTGCTTTCTCTTTCTCTTTCTCTCTCTCCATTTGTCTTTGTTTCGCTCTTTCATTTTGTTTGTTTCTGTCTTCCTTCCCTTCGTTCATGCATTTTTTTCATTCGTTCGTTCCTTCCTTCCTTCCTTCCTTCCTTCCTTCCTTCCTTCCTTCCTTCCTTCCTTCCTTCCTTCCTTCCTTCCTTCCTTCCTTCCTTCCTCCCTCCCTTCCTCTTAAACGCCATCTCCGGCCCCCCCACACGCCCCCCACACACACAAACACTACCTAACCTAACCTTTTTTATCCCTCTCCCATTAACTTAACCATTTCTCCCTCTCCCTTCCCTTCTCCCTCTCCCTTCCCTTCTCCCTCTCCCTTCCCTTTCCTCCTCCCTCTCCCTCTTCTACCTCTCTCTAACTTACCTCCCTCCCTCACTCCTTTTCTCTCACCCTCCCTTCCCTCTCCCTTATCCCCTCTCTCCCCTCCCCTCTCCTTCTCTCCATCCTCCATCTCCTTCCCTTCCTCCCTACCTTCCGTCACTCCCTTCTCCCTCTCATTGCCTTTCCTCCCTCCGTCCTCTCTCTTCCTCTTACCTCCTCCACTCCTTACCTTCTTTACCTCCCTCCCTCCCTCCCTCCCTCCCTCTTCACTGGGTGGTGTCTGTGGGGGAAGAGGAGGAGGAGGTAGGAAATGAGGTAGAAAAAAGAAGAGGAAGGAGGAGCAAGAACAGAGTAAATGAGAGAAGGAAGAGGAAGACAAGGAGTAAAAAAGAGGAAATGTGATTGAGAAAGACAACAGACAAAGAGGAAAAGATGTGAATGAAAGGAAGAGGAGAATAAAGAGTAGGTCTGAATGTTAAAGAGGAAAAATGAGAAAAAATAAGAAAAAGGAAGGAGGAAGAGGAGGAAGAATGATAAGTACTGAAACGAGAGAGAGAGAGAGAGAGAGAGAGAGAGAGAGAGAGAGAGAGAGAGAGAGAGAGAGAGAGAGAGAGAGAGAGAGAGAGAGAGAGAGAGAGAGAGTAAAAACAGAAGAATAAAGTATCTTCACAATGGCATTTTCTTTTTTAACTTTCTTTTTCTCCTTCTTCGTCTTATTTTTTCTTTTTTCTTTTTTCTTTTTTATTGTTTTGCGAAAGAGGAGTTGGCAAAAGTTTGATTTATTTGTTTGTTTTTTGTTTGTTTTAAGTATATCTTGTATTAGTTTCATATCTTGCGCTAATTTTTTTTGTAATATTCGTAAAAAAATATTGTTTACTTTACTTTATCATATTTGCATTTCTATTATTATTTTTCTTATTTACAGATCATAAAAAAATAAAAAAAACGGGAAACTTCACTAATCTGTAGGGGGAACTTCACTAATCTGTCTATCTGTTACACACACACACACACACACACACACACACACACACACACACACACACACACACACACACACACACACACACACACACACACACACACACACACACACACACACACACACACACACACCTCAGAAGCAATGCAGGGAATAAAAAGAAAATAAGAAAAAGCGAAATGCAGATGAGAAAAAAAGCTCAATATTTTTACTTCTCCTGGCAGCGGAAGTTTAATGAATTTAATTAAAATCTTTGGAAAAACTTCGAATGTCGTCATGATCAGTGCGAGAGAGAGAGAGAGAGAGAGAGAGAGAGAGAGAGAGAGAGAGAGAGAGAGAGAGAGAGAGAGAGAGAGAGAGAGAGAGGTAAGAAGTGTGTTTAGAGAGGAAATACAAGAAGAGGAAGACAAGGAGGAGGAGGAGGAGGAGGAGGAGCAAAAACGAGATTAAATAGACAGCGGACAGACGGTTACACACACACACACACACACACACACTGAGAGAGAGAGAGAGAGAGAGAGAGAGAGAGAGAGAGAGAGAGAGAGAGAGAGAGAGAGAGAGAGAGAGAGAGAGACCAACAATGTTAAAAAAATGGAATGTCACAATTTAACACGTAATTTTCACCCTAATTTCTCTCTCTCTCTCTCTCTCTCTCTCTCTCTCTCTCTCTCTCTCTCTCTCTCTCTCTCTCTCTCTCTCTCTCTCTCTCTCTCTCTCTCTCTCTCTCTCTCTCTCTCATGGGGATGGGAAACAGACGTGTGATCTCTTGTTTCCCTGACGCATTAACACACACACACACACACACACACACACACACACACACACACACACACACACACACACACACACACACACACACACACACACACACACACACACACACACACACACACACACACACACACACACACACACACACACACACACACACACACACACACACACACAGCACACAGTCATGTAAGAACTAATTGGCTTTGTCTGTCTGTCTGTCTGTCTGTCTGCCTGCGTTAGTGTTTGTCTGTCTGTCTGTCTGTCTATCTGTCTGTCAGTCTGTCTATGTAGGTATGTGTGTGTGTGTATCTCTCTCTCTCTCTCTCTCTCTCTCTCTCTCTCTCTCTCTCTCTCTCTCTCTCTCTCTCTCTCTCTCTCTCTCTCTCTCTTTGACATCAATCACCTTAAACATCTTTTTTTTAGCGCTCGATGTATTAATGACTAAGTGAATTAATAGATAAAATGAATAAATGAATAAATAAATAGGTGAATAATACAGGTGATTGACTCTAATGAATTGCTTAACACCTGACGTCTGATTAGTGAATAATTGAGGTGCGCTTTCTCTCTCTCTCTCTCTCTCTCTCTCTCTCTCTCTCTCTCTCTCTCTCTCTCTCTCTCTCTCTCTCTCTCTCTCTCTCTCTCTCTCTCTCTCTCTCTCTCTCTCTCTCTCGACAAGACAAAGCTATTTAGCGAGCGAGCAAGAGAGAGAGAGAGAGAGAGAGAGAGAGAGAGAGAGAGAGAGAGAGAGAGAGAGAGAGAGAGAGAGAGAGAGAGAGAGAGGTATTTCCCGCAGGAGCCTACTCACATTGTTTCGTTCTTTGTTTTCTTGTTTATTGTTTTCTTCTTCCTTTTGTCTCCCTTCTTTTCTTTTCTTTCTCTCATTTTCTTTTCCGTCATTAATCCTATTTTTAGTTTCTATTGTTTTCCTGCTTTTTCACCTTGATGTATCCGGAAGAAGTGAGAGAGAGAGAGAGAGAGAGAGAGAGAGAGAGAGAGAGAGAGAGAGAGAGAGAGAGAGCTGCCCTTGTCCCACTACTACTACTACTACTACTACTACTACTACTACTACTACTACTACTTTTATTCCTATTCTCCTTTAATACCACCACCACCACCACCACAATAATAATAATAATAATAATAATAATAATAATAATAATAATAATAATAATAATAATAATAATAACATTAATCTCATCTTTCCCTTCTCCCTTTTCATTCATTTTCCCTCATGTCTCTTTTGTCCTCGTGATTTTTCCTTTCATTTTGCTATTATATTTTCTTCTATTCTCGTAGCAATCAAGGAAAGAGGCTAGGGAGAGAGAGAGAGAGAGAGAGAGAGAGAGAGAGAGAGAGAGAGAGAGAGAGAGAGAGAGAGAGAGAGAGAGAGAGGAAAAGTTGAGGGAAGGCATTTTCATTGTCACTACTTATCTCTCTCTCTCTCTCTCTCTCTCTCTCTCTCTCTCTCTCTCTCTCTCTCTCTCTCTCTCTCTCTCTCTCTCACCTGGACACTACCTCACTAATTACCGTCGCTCAGGTGCGCTAGGTGAGAGTGGGGCTCAGCAGGAGTCATTAGTGTGAGAGGGAGAGGGAGAAGGAGTGGGAGTGTGAGGGAGAGAGAGAGAGGGAGAGAGGGAGAGGGAGAGCGGAAGAGGTAAAGTGTGGGAGGAAAACCCTGGTAAGTGCATTGAGGGGAGAGAGAGAGAGAGAGAGAGAGAGAGAGAGAGAGAGAGAGAGAGAGAGAGAGAGAGAGAGAGAGAGAGAGAGAGAGAGAGGGGGGGGGGAATGGAGTATTTGGAAGCATGAATGCATAAGGGAGAAGATGTAATGGGAGATGCTCGTTGAGAGAGAGAGAGAGAGAGAGAGAGAGAGAGAGAGAGAGAGGGAGAGAGAGTGAGAGCCTTATGGATAGTGGGTGGAGCAAAAGAGTGAGAGCACTTTAAGGTGTGCGAGTGTACGGGAGAGAGAGAGAGAGAGAGAGAGAGAGAGAGAGAGAGAGAGAGAGAGAGAGAGAGAGAGAGAGAGAGAGAGAAAATAAGCGAGGCGTGAGAGGAATGTGCAAGACGTATGTGTGTTTATGTGTGTGCGTGGAGAGAGAGAGAGAGAGAGAGAGAGAGAGAGAGAGAGAGAGAGAGAGAGAGAGAGAGAGAGAGAGAGAGAGAGAGAGAGACAGAGAGGCACAGAGAGACAGAGAAAGAGAGAGTTTACCTTCCAGTATTGGGTATATGCCTCACTCACATCATGTTCCTGTACCTTGCACTAGACAGCCAAACAATACCTCGTACCTGCTGTGTACCCCCACGTAGGCAGGTACAGGTGAGGGATTGGGGCTCGTGGCTAAACAAAAAATAATAATAATAATAATAAATAAATAAAAGAAAAAAATGAAATAAAAGAAAAATTGGACTTTGGATTGAGTGCGATAATAGATGTGTTATATTTACCTGGGAAAGATTATTCATTATTGAAGGTATTTTGACAACACACGGTTTTAGTGGAAGATTAGATTGGCTTTGGTTTGGCTTATTTGTGTATTTATTTATTTATTTATTTATTTATTTATTTTTATGTAGGAGGAGCAGCGGTTAAAGACAACACAATTATGATAAAAAAAAAAAAAAAAGGCCTATAAGGTGTCGGTTTGGTTTGGTTAGGTTAGATTTACTTAGGTTAAGTTACGTTAGGTTAAATTATGTTTGCTTACTTTTACATGGAATATAGAAGTAATTAATTTATGGTATGTGAAAATTTCAGTGGGAAGAAAATAACAAATAAGAAGATGAGTTTTTACAATAACTAAGTGGATTGTGTGGATAGTAGGATGTGTAATATAAATGGAAATAGATGGGTTTCCAATTATTGTGGATGATGTATACCTGGTATTGTGAGAGAGAAAGAGAGAGAGAGAGAGAGAGAGAGAGAGAGAGAGAGAGAGAGAGAGAGAGAGAGAGAGAGAGAATAATGTGATATTTTTTAGTATTTACCTTTCAGAAATTGATGTTACTAAGAAATATTTGGCCAGGTGAAGTGAACCTACCTGAAATATTGGCGTGTTAATTGATTAGGTAAAGAAATGCGTGTGATTCAGAGATACTGTTGCTGTTATTACTACTACTACTACTACTACTACTACTACTACTACTACTACTACTACTACTACTACTACTTTTAAATTTTACCATCACTACGTACTGTTTGTTGTTGTTGTTGTTGTTGTTTGTTTTTCTTTTTTTCTTCCTCTACTTCTTTTCTTTTCCTTTTCTTTCTGTTCCTGTTCCTCTTCATCTTCTTGTTTTTGTTTCTTTCTTTTCTACTCCTTTCCTTCCTTTTCTACTCCTTTTCTTCTTTTCTTTTCTTTTACATTTCTTTTTCTTCTTTATCTGTCTTGTCTCCTACTACTACTACTACTACCACCACCACCACCACCACCACCACCACTACCACTACCACCACCAGTCACAACCATTACCTCTCGACACTTCACAATGCTTCCTAATCTGTATGCCTGAACCCCTTAACACCGGCAATGAGTCTGTCTTTCCGTCTCTTAACTGTCTGCCTGTCTGCCTGTCTGTCTTCATCTATATGTTAATTCTACGCTATATTTAAGTCATCCGGTGATTGCCAAGCCGAATTTGCGTCGGAACTCTCATATTCTATATTATGACGGGAAATGTATAGTGTAGATGCGATAGGAGGGAGGGAATGTATATGTAAAGGGTTGTTGTGGAAGAATTAGGTCGAGTTTAATTGAAGAAAGGTTACAGTAAATGAGTTTGGATGTTAATATAATGTTTTATCTCTTTGTAATTATGTTGTTGTTGCGTGGCCTTGTTGTAAGGTTTTTGTTGTGTGTGTGTGTGTGTGTGTGTGTGTGTGTGTGTGTGTGTGTGTGTGTTAATTTCGTGAAGACTTGGTGCGAATTGTTGGGATGTTTATTTATTTATTTATTTTTTTTTCTTTAAGTTGTTTTCTAGTGATAATCTGGCCATTTTTCTCCTTATTTTTCTTGTCATTTTCTGGTTGTTTTTCCCCTGCTTATTTTCCAGTTAGGTTATTTTCCAGTGGTGTTGAGATGTGTGGGGTCTGATGCGGTGGGAGATGGACGAGTGTTGCAAGAAATTATGGTGAAGTGTGTGTGTGTGTGTGTGTGTGTGTGTGTGTGTGTGTGTGGTAAGGTGAGGTTAGTTTAAGTTAGGTTAGATTAGATTAGGTTTATTTTAAGTTACATGTGTAGCTTTCAATACTGTTCTAATTCACTACTACTACTACTACTACTACTACTACTACTACTACTACTACTACTACAGCACCCGCCATTACCCAGACACACATTTTCATACATATTGCTCTGCGCTGTATCATTTTTTTCTCTCCTCTTTTGAATTTACATAAGTAGAAAGACTTTGCTGTTTTTGTATCAATAATTCCCAGAGTTATGCAAATTGACTTAGCTGGTCATTACTCTCTCTCTCTCTCTCTCTCTCTCTCTCTCTCTCTCTCTCTCTCTCTCTCTCTCTCTCTCTCTCTCTCTCTCTCTTTACTTTCATAAAACTTGTCTTTGTTACGTGTGTATTATTTCCCTAAGGGTAATGTACACACACACACACACACACACACACACACACACACACACACACACACACACACACACACACACACACACACACACACACACACACACACACACACACACACACACACACACACACACACACACACACCTTAATCCTATAAGTCAGCTTTATCGATTCTCTCTCTCTCTCTCTCTCTCTCTCTCTCTCTCTCTCTCTCTCTCTCTCTCTCTCTCTCTCTCTCTCTCTCTCTCTCTCTCTCTCTCTCTCTCTCTCTCTCTCTCTCGTGAAATGTGTAACTAATATTTATTAAGTTCAAACAGAAAAATAGTTTTGTTGCGTGTTTGGCTTTTGTGGCGAAGATATTTACACGTGTAGGAGGAGGAGGTGTAGGAGGAGGAGGAGGAGGAGGAGGAGGAGGAGGAGGAGGAGGAGGAGGAGAAGGAGGAGGAGGAGGATGAGGGGGAACAGGACGAGGAAAAACATGAGGATAGGAAAATTAATGTTGATAATATTTCTGTGTGTGTGTGTGTGTTTTTTTTTTTTATTTTTTTTTTTATGTAGGAAGGATACTGGCCAAGGGCAACAAAAATCTAATAAAAAAAATGCCCACTGAAATGCCAGTCCCTAAAAGGGTCAAAGCAGTGGTCAAAAATTGGTGGATAAGTGTCTTGAAACCTCCCTCTTGAAGGAATTCAAGTCATAGGAAGGTGGAAATACAGAAGCAGGCAAGGAGTTCCAGAGTTTACCAGAGAAAGGGATGAATGATTGAGAATACTGGTTAACTCTTGCGTTAGAGAGGGTGGGACAGAATAGGAGTGGAGAGAAAGAAGAAAGTCTTGTGCAGCGAGGCCGCGGAAGGAGGGGAGGCATGCAGTTAGCAAGATCAGAAAGAGCAGTTAGCATGAAAATAGCGGTAGAAGACAGCTAGAGATGCAACATTGCGGCGGTGAGGAGAGAGGCTGAAGACAGTCAGTTAGAGGAGAGGAGTTGATGAGACGAAAAAGCCTTTTGATTCCACCCTGTCTAGAACAGCAGTATGAGTGGAACCCCCCCAGACATGTGAAGCATACTCCATACATGGACGGATAAGGCCCTTGTACAGAGTTAGCAGCTGCGTGGGGGTGAGAAAAACTGGCGGAGACGTCTCAGAACACCTAACTTCATGGAAGCTGTTTTAGCTAGAGATGAGATGTGAAGTTTCCAGTTCAGATTATAAGTAAAGGACAGACCGAGGATGTTCAGTGTAGAAGAGGGGGATAGTTGAGTGTCATTGAAGGAAGAGGGGATAGTTGTCTGGAAGATTGTGTCGAGTTGATAGATGGAGGAATTGAGTTTTTGAGGCATTGAACAATACCAAGTTTGCTCTGCCCCAATCAGAAATTTTAGAAAGATCAGAAGTCAGGCCATGTTCTGTGGCTTCCCTGCGGTGATATGTTTACCTCCTGAAGGGTTGGCCGTCTATGAAAAGACGTGGAAAAGTGCAGGGTGGTATCATCAGCATAGGAGTGGATAGGACAAGAAGTTTGTTTTAGAAGATCATTAATGAATAATAAGAAGAGAGTGGGTGACAGGACAGAACCCTGAGGAACACCACTGTTAATAGATTTAGGAGAAGAACAGTGACCGTCTACCACAGCAGCAATAGAACGGTCAGAAAGGAAACTTGAGATGAAGTTACAGAGAGAAGGATAGAAACCGTAGGAGGGTAGTTTGGAATTCAAAGCTTTGTGCCAGACTCTATCAAAGGCTTTTGATATGTCCAAGGCAACAGCAAAAGTTTCACCAAAGTCTCTAAAAGAGGATGACCAAGACTCAGTAAGGAAAGCCAGAAGATCACCAGTCGAGCGGCCTTGACGGAACCCATACTGGCGATCAGATAGAAGGTTGTGAAGTGATAGATGTTTAAGAATCTTCCTGTTGAGGATAGATTCAAAAAACTTTAGATAAGCAGGAAATTAAAGCAATAGGACGGTAGTTTTGAGGGATTAGAGCGGTCACCCTTTTTAGGAACAGGTTGAATGTAGGCAAACTTCCAGCAAGAAGGAAAGGTAGATGTTGACAGACAGAGCTGAAAGAGTTTGACTAGGCAAGGTGCAAGCACGGAGGCACAGTTTCGGAGAACAATAGGAGGGACCCCATCAGGTCCATAAGCCTTCTGAGGGTTTAGGCCAGCGAGGGCATGGAAAACATCATTACGAAGAATTTTAATACGAGGCATGAAGTAGTCAGAGGTTGGAGGAGAGGGAGGAACAAGCCCAGAATCGTCCAAGGTAGAGTTTTTAGCAAAGGTTTGAGCAAAGAGTTCAGCTTTAGAAATAGATGTGATAGCAGTGGTGCCATCTGGTTGAAGTAGAGGAGGGAAAGAAGAAGAAGCAAAGTTATTGGAGATATTTTTGGCTAGATGCCAGAAATCACGAGGGGAGTTAGATCTTGAAAGGTTTTTGACATTTTCTGTTAATGAAGGAGTTTTTGGCTAGTTGGAGAACAGACTTGGCATGGTTCCGGGCAGAAATATAAAGTGCATGAGATTCTGGTGAAGGAAGGCTTAAGTACCTTTTGTGGGCCACCTCTCTATCATGTATAGCACGAGAACAAGCTGTGTTAAACCAAGGTTTAGAAGGTTTAGGACGAGAAAAGAGTGAGGAATGTACGCCTCCATGCCAGGACACTATTACCTCTGTTATGCGCTCAGCACACAAAGACGGGTCTCTGACACGGAAGCAGTAGTCATTCCAAGGAAAAATCAGCAAAATACCGCCTCAGGTCCCCCCAACTAGCAGAGGCAAAACGCCAGGAGGCACCTTCGCTTAGGGGGATCCTGAGGAGGGATTGGAGTGATAGGACAAGATAAAGATATGAGATTGTGATCGGAGGAGCCCAACGGAGAAGAAAGGGTGACAGCATAAGCAGAAGGATTAGAGGTCAGGAAAAGGTCAAGAATGTTGGGCGTATCTCCAAGACGGTCAGGAATACGAGTAGGGTGTTGCACCAATTGCTCTAGGTCATGGAGGATAGCAAAGTTTGTAGGCTAGTTCACCAGGATGGTCAAGTGAAGGGAGAGGAAAGCCAAAGCTGGTGGTGAACATTGAAGTCTCCAAGAATGGAGATCTCTGCAAAAGGGAAGAGGGTCCAGAATGTGCTCCCTTTGGGAAGTTAAGTAGTCAAAGAAATTTCTTATAGTCAGAGGAGTTAGGAGAGAGGTATACAGCACAGATAAATTTAGTATGAGAATGACTCTGTAGTCGTAGCCAGATGGTGGAAAACTCGGAAGATTCAAGAGCGTGGGCACGAGAGCAGGTTAAGTCATTGCGCACATAAACGCAGCATCCAGCTTTGGATCGAAAATGAGGATAGAGAAAGTAGGAGGGAACAGAAAGGGGCTACTGTCAGTTGCCTCAGACACCTGAGTTTCAGTGAGGAAAAGAAGATGAGGTTTAGAAGAGGAGAGGTGGTGTTCTACAGATTGAAAATTAGATCTTAGACCGCGAATGTTGCAGAAGTTAATGAAGAAAAAGTTGAGGGGGGTGTCAAGGACACTTAGGGTCGTCGACGGAAAGGCAGTCCGACCTGGGGACATTTATGGTCCCCTCCCCAGATGGGGACTCCGAGGCTGGTGTAGGAGTCGCCATGATTTTAAAATTTTTGGAGTGAAGGGTGTGTGTGTTATTAGGTGCTTGTAGTTTTGTGTGGAGGAAGAGAGTTGTTCTTTAGAGGGCAGGTTGTGACTACCCCCTTGTGTTGTGAGACACAAAGGGAAACGTTCAGTGAGGTCACAGCTGGGTTTAATGATAAGTTCACAGCACCCCCTGAACAGTGCTTTAGACCTCACTGGGAGTAATTATCGTTTCGGCAGGTGTGTGTGTGTGTGTGTGTGTGTGTGTGTGTGTGTGTGTGTGTTAACTGAAAGATTCTTAATTATATTCGTACAAAAAATTATAATTATTCTACCACAACAATTACTACTACTACTACTACTGCTACTATTACAATAATAATAATAATGATAATAATAATAATAATAATAATAATAATAATAATAATAATAATAATAATAATACCTGCCAGTTTTAAGGTTTCATTGTAAAAAAAAACATTATTTTTCTCATTAGGAAATATATAGAGTCAAAAAGTTTGCTTAAGTATTTCTCTCTCTCTCTCTCTCTCTCTCTCTCTCTCTCTCTCTCTCTCTCTCTCTCTCTCTCTCTCTCTCTCTCTCTCTCTCTCTCTCTCTCTCTCTCTCTCTCTCTCTCTCTCTCTCTCTGGTTCTGACATCATTTCATCGTCTGTTGTTTTGTTTCTTTGGATGTTTGTTTGCGTGTTTGTCTGTTTGTTTTATCGTTTGTTGTGTTGCTGTAGTCATTTTTGCTGTCATGGGCAGTGCTGTGTGTGTGTGTGTGTGTGTGTGTGTGTGTGTGTGTGTGTGTGTGTGTGTGTGTGTGTAAAAGCTTGGGAGATAGGTTAGTATGACAAGGCATCACACACACACACACACACACACACACACACACACACACACACACACACACACACACACACACACACACACACACACACACACACACACACGAAGAAAAGCTCCCAGAAATGTGCACGTGTTTTTTTTTATTTATTTTTCTGTGATAGATTTTCATATTTCCTGTATTTTCTTATTTGTTTTGGTTATTTTAAAGTTTATGGTTTTGCTTTTTTTTGTGTGTGTATTTTTGTTTTGTGATTTTTATTCGCTGTGGGAAATGTTTTGTTTTTTATATTTTCTTGTGTTTTTCTTATTTTGTTTTAATTTTTCAACTTTTCGTGTCTTTTTCCTCGTTTTTTTGTTTGTTTTGTCTTTATTTGATATTTTCATTTACGCTTTTGTTTATCTCTCCTTTTTATTACAATGCTTTTTTTCTTTTTCAGTTTACTTTTCCACCGTATTTCTTCCTTCTATCATATATTAAACTTATATTTTTGTCTAACTTCTTTATGTACTTTCCTCATTCACTTCCTTGACATTCACTATTTTCCCAAACATTTCCTTTACCAATCTTTTTTTTTTCAATACGTTCACAAGTTTTCACATTTCAGTTAATTAATCAGTCAATCATCCGGTCATTAATTAATTAATGAACTCTTTCAATTAGTCATTCAGT
>NC_087175.1:3272500-3287500 GCF_035594125.1 Scylla paramamosain | reverse complement strand
TAAACCCCATCTTCTTTTTTTTTTCTTTCTCTCTCTCTCTCTCTCTCTCTCTCTCTCTCTCTCTTTATTCTGTCTCTCGCCACTTTTTCCCTCCCGTGTTGTGGCTGGCAGGAAAAAAGACTAGCAGGGCCTGTGTTAAGCCATTGTGAGTGTTATTATTTTAGAAGCGATATGTGAGCTGTGCACTTCGCAACATTTATTTGGTGTGTGGCGTGTAATTGTGACAAGGAAAAAAAAAAAAAAAGTAGCGCGTTTTGTAGCCACGTACCATGTCTCTCTAACTGTCTCTCTCTCTCTCTCTCTTAATTCGCTATAACTCGCTCATTCACTCGGAAGGAAAGAAATAAAGTAGTATTTTGTGGGCTTGTATCATCTCACTTTCTCTCTCTCTTTAACTGTCTCTTTATCTCTCTCTTTCTATCTCTAATTTGCTCTAACTCACTCAAAAGATAGGGATAAATTAATGTTATGTGGACTCGTATCATGTTTCTCTTTAACTGTCTGTCTGTCTCTCTCTCTCTCTAAATCTCTCTTAACTCACTTTCTCTCGCTCAGTCACTCACCCACTCACTCACTAAGCAGGAAAGAAATATTGTTTTGTGTGTTTCTCTCTCTCTCTCTCTCTCTCTCTCTCTCTCTCTCTCTCTCTCTCTCTCTCTCTCTCTCTCTCTCTCTCTCTCTCTCTCTCTCTCTCTCTCTCTCTCTCTCTCTCTCTCTCTCTCTCTCTCTCTCTGTGTGTGTGTGTGTGTGTGTGTGTGTGTGTGTGTGTGTGTGTGTGTGTGTGTGTGTGTGTGTGTGTGTGTGTGTGTGTGTGTGTGTGTGTGTGTGTGTGTGTGTGTGTGTGTGTGTGTGTGTGTGTGTGTGTGTGTGTGTGTGTGTGTGTGTGTGTTTTGTCAGTGAGTGTTTGTGTGACTTTGTTATGCTTGGAGGTTACACACACACACACACACACACACACACACACACACACACACACACACACACACACACACACACACACACACACACACACACACACACACACACACACACACACACACACACACACACATCAGTAATTCTGACCTTTTTGGTGTTTTACTTGTTTGTTCTGTTCCTTGTTTTGGTTTCTGTCCCGTTTTCTGTTTTTTTTTCCTGATTTATAATGACAAGGGATATTGTGTGTGTGTGTGTGTGTGTGTGTGTGTGTGTGTATGCGAATGAGTCAAACATTACTTTTTTCCTAGTTCCCCTTCCAATGATTTTTCACACACACACACACACACACACACACACACACACACACACACACACACACACACACACACACACACACACACACACACACACACACACAGTAATTATCAACATTATCATAACTTAGAGTTTTACAAGGAGGTTGAAATAAAACAGATGCTCGCTTTAATTTTGCTGAACCCGCCTGAGAGAGAGAGAGAGAGAGAGAGAGAGAGAGAGAGAGAGAGAGAGAGAGAGAGAGAGAGAGAGAGAGAGAGAGAGAATGTGGATAGGATTTTTCTTTTCTTTCCTTCTTTTTCCTTTTTTATTTTCTTATTCTTTACTGTGTTTTTCTATCTCTTGTTTTTGTCTTACTGTGATATATCCCTCCTCCTCCTCCTCCTCCTCCTCCTCCTCCTCCTCCTCCTCCTCCTCCTCCTCCTCCTCCTCCTCCTCCTCCTCCTCCTCCTCCTGTTACGTGATGATCATGGTAGATTTTGTAAGTTATTCCTTCTTCTCTTCTTTTCCTTCCCTTTGTATTCCCTTCCTTTCTTCGTTTCTTCCACCATTCATTCATTCATTCATTCTTTCATTCTTTTTTTATTCATTTTTTCGTTTTTTTCTTTCTTCCTTTCTTCCTTTTTCCTTCATTCATGCCCTCCTTTTACTTAGTTTTCTTTCTTTTGTTCTTCCTTCCTTCCTTCCTTCCTTCCTTCCTTCCTTCCTTCCTTCCTTCCTTCCTTCCTTCCTTCCTTCCTTCCTTCCTTCCTTCCTTCCTTCCTTCCTTTTCCATCATATTCCTACATCATTCAATTTCTTTCCGTATTCTTTGCCTCAATCTTTTCCTTGTTTTTTCTTTCGTCTTCGAGAGAGAGAGAGAGAGAGAGAGAGAGAGAGAGAGAGAGAGAGAGAGAGAGAGAGAGAGAGAGAGAGAGAGAGAGAGAGAGAGAGAGAGAGAGAGAGAGATTGACTGACAAAGGAAGAGAGATACGTTTTTTATGTGGCTTTTATATTTTATTTTCCTCTCCTCCTCCTCCTCCTCCTCCTCCTCCTCCTCCTCCTCCTCCTCCTCCTCCTCCTCCTCCTCCTCCTCCTCCTCCTCCACAAGCACGCCACCATGCCCTTCGTCTTACTATTTTACATTCCTCCTCACTACTCTCCTCCGCAGCACGCCACCACCACCACCACCACCACCACCACCACCACCACCACCACCACCACCGCTATCACCATCCATCACCACCACAACCACTACACTTCCATCACAAAGGACAATACAGCTTGTGTCTTAGTCTCTTTCATGTGCTCTCTCTCTCTCTCTCTCTCTCTCTCTCTCTCTCTCTCTCTCTCTCTCTCTCTCTCTCTCGCTCTCGCTCTCTCTCTTTTGTTATTCACCACCAACGTTATTTTTATTTCCACCACCACCACCACCACCACCACCACCACCACCACCACCACCACCACCACCACCACTACTACTATTGTTATTGTCATTGCGAATATCCTCACTACTACTTCCTATGCTTCTGCTACTCCTGCATGCCAAACACACACACACACACACACACACACACACACACACACACACACACACACACACACACACACACACACACACACACACACACACACACACACACACACACACACACACACACACACACACACACACACACACACACATACCACTTCCTCCTCCACCTTGTTCTCTTCTTCTTGTCACATCTGTCTGAATTTCCTCCTCCTCCTCCTCCTCCTCCTCCTCCTCCTCCTCCTCCTCCTCCTCCTCCTCCTCCTCCTCCTCCTCCTCCAGTAATAAGAGAATGTGTACCCATTTCAGGTACCCCCGGCTCTCCCTCTTCCCAACTCCCCCTTCAGCCAGGTAAGTGTCTTCTGAGGTAAACAAAGAATCTTTCCAATTACCTGTGTGTGTCTCGGTGATTGCAGGTGAACAGGTGAGCTCTGGAGGGGCCAATGGAGGTTTAAGTAGGGGGGTAGGGGGAGGAGGAATGGGGGATGATGGGGGGTGAGAGAGGAAAGGGTTGGATAGGAAGTGTGTTGGAGGGAGGAGGAGGAGGAGGAGGAGGAGGAAGACATGAAGAAGTAGAAGAGGAGGAATAGGAAGAAGAAATGGAATTGTTTGTTAGAGAGAGAGAGAGAGAGAGAGAGAGAGAGAGAGAGAGAGAGAGAGAGAGAGAGAGAGAGAGAGAGAGAGAGAGAGAGAGAGAGAGAGAGAGGAAACTTGCACGAAGGGAGAAGGAGAGGGAAACTTGGAAGGAAAGTACGTAGTGGGGATATAGGAAGGAAATATATGAAAGGGGAATAAAGGAAAAATGAAGAGGAAACTAGGAAAAGGGATAGGAAAAGAGGAACACTGAATAGAAGACACATGGGAAAGGAAAAAAAAAAGAGGGAGAATATAAAACTTGTAAAAGGGAGAGAAAAGAAGCATTTTATAGACCTATAGAGGAATTAGAAAGATAGAAAGGGAGCTTATAAATCCTGCATAAGGGAGTGATAGAGACTTGTAGGGAGATTAGAAAGGGAGAGAGAAGGAACATATAAAGTCTGTAGAAGGGAGAGTGAAAGAACTATTTGTAGGAGCACTGAAAAGGGAGAGAACCAGTAGAAGGGAGATCAAAAGGAACGTTGAATAGAAGAAACATCTGAAGTAAATAAGAGTGAGAGGAAAAAAACATGTGAAATAAATAGAATGAGAGGAAGTATATGAAATTGTAATGGAGAAAGGGACAGGAAAGGGGAACAGAGAAGGAAGAGGCAGGAAGAACATAATTAAAACATGTAAAAAGGGAGAAAAAAATGAGAAGAGAATATTGGTCTAGATATTTATTGGTAAGGTACCTGTAATATATGTCAAACTTAATGATGTTTCTTGCTGATTTTGCTAACGTGCCCAAATCCATGAATAATCTCCCTTGTGTCCCTAATGCACGGAGGAATATTCGTGTGTACCTTCATCTTCTCCTCCCTTTCCCTTTAATCTCTTCTCTATAACTTAACCTGACATAAATTTGGTGTCTTTAATTACGTAATATTACTTGCCAGTCTTAGTCACGTGTCTAAGCTACATTAACTCTCCTCATTATCTTTTTTTTCTCTAATTTATGTGAAATCCGCGTCTAATTCTTTTTTTTTTTTTTTTTTCTTTTTTATCTATTTGCTTTCAGTGAGTGTTGTCAAAGTGCGAGATTCCTTGTCGATTGCGTTAATTTGTCAGGAATGCGTAAAAGTTTCTTAATCTTCACGTAATGTTGCACCGAATTCCGTATTTTATTTAACCTTGCTCATTGTATCGAATTGTTTTGTCTCTTTTACTAACGTGTCAAAGATGCATTAAAATTTTCTCCCTTTTACTCTTAATCCGCCTGTGATATCGCGCCAAACTTCACATTTATCTTAACTCTTTCGCTGCCATGGTCTGCGTCAGGTAACAGTGAGAGCAGCACAGGAGTGTAATTTGCATGGACGTATGGAGAAAAGAAGGAATAAGAGGTTCATCTTCCATTTTCTATGCTACAAAATTCATTAATATACTCGTTAAAAAAAAAAAATCTTATCTGAAAAATGTTTAGGTACTATGGGGAAATAGAATGTTTAGTCCTCATTATAACATACGTGGGATTACAATGTACACTTCTATATTTTACTGACGTGCCAAAACAACATGAAGCATATCCCACCTTATTACCATTAATTCAACTTAACATCGCAGCAAACCCTCTATATTTTGTTTGATAGCGCTCATAATAACATATATTGCATTACACGTCTTGTCCATTTCCCTAACGCGTCGAGAAAAGTCCCTGAACACTTCCACTGCACATACCAAATTCACCCTCGACATTTGTATCAGCACTCTATAACACTCCCTTATTAAGTCCACAACACTCCCTTATTAATTCTTATCTGTAACCTTCCCCTCTTGAATCACTAACTCCCCTTCCTTTACCTCACCTGTATGAACTAATGCGCGGTGCCACCTGCCCTGTCCATCACTCCCATCACTCCAGCACATCTTGAAGCGGCGCTCACTCCTGCCGTTAGGAATGTGGCCCATCGATCTGCCTTAGTGTCTGAGTGTGACTGCAGGTACTCTCTCTCTCTCTCTCTCTCTCTCTCTCTCTCTCTCTCTCTCTCTCTCTCTCTCTCTCTCTCTCTCTCTCTCTCTCTCTCTCTCTCTCTCTCTCTCTCTCTCTCTCTCTCTCTCTCTCTCTCTCTCTCTCTCTCTCTCTCTCTCTCTCTCTCTCTCTCTCTCTCTCTCTCTCTTCTATATTGGTTTGGTGAAGGAAAATTTTGTACAAGTGCGTAGATAGAATGCTAACCGTGTCAGTCAGCTTGCTATTATTATTTATTTATTTATTTTTACTTAGTTACGTCACATTATTAGTTTGGGATTGAGTAAAAGTGAAAATGTGTGTGTGTGTGTGTGTGTGTGTGTGTGTGTGTGTGTGTGTGTGTGTGTGTGTGTGTGTTCGTGTGTGTGTTGCAGTGAACGATAACGTGTTCTCATTATCTCTCCTCTTTAACGTTGCAGTATTAGCGTCAGAGTCACAGTTAATGGCTGCAAATCTAAGTGAGGACACGTAATTAATGTTCTGCCACAGGAATCAGTTTTAGCACCTCCATTATTTTTATTATACATTAATATATGCGTATATACTAGATTAATTAAGTCCTGTTCCGATGCTACCGCCCTGACGAGAGACGCAGGTGAACGAATTGACAGATAGATGACAAAGGCATTTCAATATTAGCAAATCAGAAAGACTTAACGTTGGTAGAGGAAATCCACGTAACAGTTGCCCAAGAGAGAACGAGGCTTTGATGGGAACAGGATAAAAAACAATTCTCAGCCAGCCCAGATCTGCGTCAGAGGAAACAATACACAGACGTGAGAGATAAAGCTAGGTGTGTGTGTAGTATGATTCATCTTTAAGAGCGTTAAAACCAGAGGTCCCAAAGCGGCAGTAAAGTTGTATTTAGCATTGGTCAGAGTGGACTGTGCTGTGTCTCCATGTTACAGAAGGAATGCACGAGTAAGTCTGTTAGAGCCGTGACAGAGGAGCACGACTGGCAAAAAGATACAAAAAGATACAAAAAAGATACAAAAGATGCAAAATTGTTACTTACCAGAGGATATGAAGTCTTTTAAATTTATATTCGATAGAGAGACTTAGATGAAGAAGAATCTGTCTGTCTTTAAGTGGAATAAATTATATAACAAGGATGACGAACAAATTCCTAAGGGTTAATAATCACGACGGGACGAAGTAACAGGTTCAAGCTTCATGTGATTAAGACGTCAACGAAACATCACAAGAAATTGGTCCCTAGAAAGAGGTGGATGACTGGAATAGAATTAGTAATCATGTTATTAGTGTCACGAGGGGGGCTTTGAAAGAAAATGTATTGATAGGCATAACAGCTGGATAAAGATAGGTCTGTTTCTTCCTGCAGTTTCCTCTTTGTTCTCATGTTTTTTCTCTGAATTAAGAAAAATGCATCAATTTGTGTAGTATGAAAATAGAAGATGTTTGGTAATACTCTTTCCTCTTTGCCTTTGAACATGTGATACCTTCAAGTTAACCCTTTCACTGGTAATGAACACATCTTTCCTAAATTGCTAACCTTTCTGAGACATCTTTTCTCGTCCTACCATCCCTTCCAAACATTGTCCACCTTAGAAAATGCAAAAATCTCTTCTTTTTAATCTCCTTTCTTGTAGTTTCTTTTGAACATTGTACACATCGCTTTAAGTGCCGGGGATCGTTGTATTTTGCAGTGAAAGGGTTAAAGGAAGAGGCTTACAGGTGAGTGTATTAGTGAAGTGCAAGGTATCAGACGCAACACTCTTATTCCCTTTGTCAATTAACAGTCAACATCACTACGTTGCATATAATGACTACATCTCTTTCTCCTCGATAGTCTTCATTGCAGTCTAACTCACAAAAATGGTGTTATGGAATATTTATCTTTATATTGGCCATCTTCAATATTTCAAGTCTACGTTTGTCATGATTTCATTTCTCTAAGTGGTCTCTTCTGCAGTTTGACTTATATAAGCGTGTGAAGTTAACTATTTATTCCAGTATCGCCTATTTCCTTTCATATTCCAAGATGTCTATTTATATTTGCCCTTCCTTTGCCTTCAATGTCATTTCTGTTCTCTGTGATTGCTTCCCGTTGCCTTCTGACGTATATTCCTCTCCGTCTCTTTAATATTGCAACTGATTTGTTTATATCAATTCTTCCTTTAATTCATTACATCTTTTCTTTTTAGTAATGCTTTGTAGTCTGACTTTTTTTACGTGAACTTTATTTATCTACTGCAAATTCTCAGTGACATAAAAGAATATATTTATACTATTCCTCTATTTTACTCTTTACATTTCTTCTCTTTGTCCTTTTCCACGTTCTGGCTAATTACGTTATTCATTTACTTCTCTGCTACTAACTGTTTGTCTATTTGTATCAGTCCTTCCTCTTATTCATTACATCTCTTCCTTTTTATTATTTCCTCGTAAATTCTAGCTATTTATGAGAATGAACTTTATTTTGTCTATTACGACCTTTTCTCTGCAATATAAGAAGTTCATTTATACTAATTCATCTTATTATTCCTTACATCTACGAGTATTCATCTTTGTTATATCCTATAGAGTATGGCAAAATTACGTGGATCAACTATTTTTATGTACACTATTTGTAACATTTAATTCTGTTGTCAATCCTCTCTTTGATATAACATAACATTTCTTCT
This sequence comes from Scylla paramamosain, assembly GCF_035594125.1. NCBI lineage: Eukaryota > Metazoa > Arthropoda > Malacostraca > Decapoda > Portunidae > Scylla > Scylla paramamosain. The sequence goes on along the minus strand of NC_087175.1, from coordinate 3,279,504 downwards.
TCCTCTAGTAACTGCCTACAGAATATGGTAACTCTGCTCAATAATTTAATCTATAATTTAATCAGTCCATCCATGCATATCAGCTACCCCTATTATCACTTATCAAAAATAACTCTTCTCTTGATTGTTTCCTGAAGAACATGATAGCATTGTTTGAGTGTATATTGTCTGTTTCCCTGTGGAGACTGACGGGGGATGAGACCACCAACCTTACTGAGACTCGGAGTGGACAGCGACTGAAGGCAGGAAGGAAGGAATGAAGGCAGGCAGGCAGATGTAGCGGCTCCAGTCAGAATTTACCTAATTTCTTTTGCCATTCGGATACATATATAGAATAAATAATGGAATAAAACGAGGAAGCCTGTGAATTGATATTATCTTTTATTTACTTATTTTTTCCCCTCGTATCTAAAGCACCATTCTGCCCCGGAGCATCACGCCGCCTCCTGTCCTCGGCGCGGCTTTCCTTGACGCATCAGCACTTGCAAATCCTCATGATCCGGGTGTACAAAGTGCCTCTATGCTCCTTTTGTCTCCGTGACTGAGCATAGATCGTGCTGCTTAATAGATCAAAAGTGTCAATGGATATCTCGATTTTGTGTACGGTGTGTGTGTGTGTGTGTGTGTGTGTGTGTCAATAGGGAAAGCTGAGCGAATGTTTTTAAGAGTGTTGCTTGTTTATTTATTTATTTGTTTATTTATTTATTTATTTATTTTGTTTGTTTATTTGTTTTTTATCATCGTTCAGTTACGTAATGTGGTTATGTCATTGTGATTTGATTTTTTTCTTTGTTGTGGGTAGTGGTGGTGGTGGTGGTGGTGGTGGTCAGAGTGGTGGTGATGGCAGTGTTGGTGATGGTGGTGGTAATGCCATTATTGGTGGTGGTGGTGGTGGTGGTGATAGTTGTGGTGGCAGTGATGGCATTAATACTTGAGATCGAAGTAGTCGTTGTGATAGTAGTAGTGGTAGCATTAGTTATGATGATGGAGGTGGTGGTGGTGGTGGTGGTGGTCGTAGTGTTACCAGCACCAACAATACTAGTAGCCATAGCTATACCGGCCGTGATGGCAATAATACACGCATACATCAGTAAATACATAATTCATATCAGTAAGAGTTACACACACACACACACACACACACACACACACAGACAGACAGACAGACACAGACACACAGCAAATACCACCATGGAAAGAGAGAGAGAGAGAGAGAGAGAGAGAGAGAGAGAGAGAGAGAGAGAGAGAGAGAGAGAGAGAGAGAGAGAGAGAGAGAGAGAGAGAGAGAGAGAGAAAGTGAGTGAATGAGTTTATCGCACGTGTCACTCAGTCAGTCAGTCAGTCAGCCAGTCAGCCAGTGAAATCCCCAGGCTGCGAATAGCGTGCGTGGTACTGTTAGCTCGTCTTTATCATTCGAGGTAAAAGATCGTGTCATCGTTTAGGGGGAAGGAACAGGTTGGCAGCAGACGCAGGGGAGCCGCGTGACGTGAGGGGTCTTGCTAAGGGCTGGGGTGACGTGCGGTGCTGTCAATTCATATGCTTGTTGCTTCAGTGCAGTCCATCAGTTCAAGTAATAGTCTTAGGATTTGCCTTTTCATCAACTCCCATTTGCCCTTGATCTTTTCATTTGCGTCTCCGTGTCTTGGTGTCCGAGTCTTGTGTGTTTTCCTGATCGTGCTCCTTACCTTGTCTTTGTCTTATTTTCGTTGCTTCTGTCTTTATTTAGGTTTTCAAGGTTGTTTTCATGATTGCGTCTCATTCTGGTGTGTTTCTCGGATCGTGTTCTGTAATTTGCCCTCGTCTTCTCGTGGCTTCTTCTTATCAGGCTATAGTGGAAAATATTACGCGTTTTAAGGGCGTTTTCATTACTGTAGTGGTGGTTTAACGAGACTCTGCATTTTTCAGCGTCTGTAGTTCAGTTTTCATGATTAAAGTGAGAGTGTAACAAGGGTCTGCGTCTTTAACAGGCTGGAAGGAAAAGATATTGAGATTTTCAAGGGCGTTTCCATGACTGCATTGAAAGGTTAACGCGTATCACTCACCTCTAACAAGCTGAAAGGAAAGTTACTGGGATTTTCAAGAGGGTTTTTTATAGCTGTACTGGAAAGTTAACAAGGATTCACTTACAACATCTAAAACAGCTTGTACTCTAGGTTATTGGTATTTTCAAAGGTGTTTTCATGATGGTAGTAATGGTTTGACAAGTCTCCTGCATTCTTAACAAGCTGCAGTGGATGTTGCTGGAATTGTTCAAGGAGGCATTACTAGTTGTAGTGGTGTTTTCTTAAGTGATTTACACCATTAACAAGTAAAGTAAAAAAAGTGGAAATTGCTACGGGTTTTGAGGATGTTTTGTTATTGAAGAAGTGGTTTATTAAGAGTTCAGCACTTTTGATAGACTGTAGTGAAAGATAGTGTAGTTTTGAGGGATGTTTTCGTAAGTGTAGTGATGATAATTGTGTCATTTTGGATCCATATTATTATTATTATTATTATTATTATTATTATTATTATTATTATTATTATTATTATTATTATTATTATTTCTGCGTCATTCTTTGTCCTTATTAGTAAAACAGATGAAAACTAACACTATTTCTCACTCCCTCATTTGCCCTCCTTTGCAAAATAGATGAAACACACACACACACACACACACACACACACACACACACACACACACACACACACACACACACACACACACACACACACACACACACACACACGTAGAAAGAAAAAAAAAACACTTCCTTTGATCTCTTAAACATTTTCCTCTCTTTTATTACCTTGTTATCTTTGTAGTTCATTCCAGAGTGGGCCATTTCTTGTCCTTCTCCAGTGTAATTGTATTTTGTTTAGTCATAATTACTCTCTCTCTCTCTCTCTCTCTCTCTCTCTCTCTCTCTCTCTCTCTCTCTCTCTCTCTCTCTCTCTCTCTCTCTCTCTCTCTCTCTCTCTCTCTCTCTCTCTCTCTCTCTCTCTCTCTCTCTCTCTCTCTCTCTCTCTCAATCTTTTATCTTTCAAGGTCATTACTTTAGGTGACTTTCTTTCCCTTCCTTTTATTTCTGTTTCAATTTAATCTTTTGTGTGTTATTACTTTGTTTAATTTCTGTCTATCCATAGTTATTAAGTTTTATTGCTTTCTCTGTTTTCTTTAAGGATTTTACATTGTTTCTTTTCCTTTGTCTCCCTTCACCCTTTTATTTTTATTAATCAACTTTTATTCTTTTTTATGGTTTTATTTATTCTTTTTTAGGTTATTGCTTTATCTTTCTCTCTCTCTCTCTCTCTCTCTCTCTCTCTCTCTCTCTCTCTCTCTCTCTCTCTCTCTCTCTCTCTCTCTCTCTCTCTCTCTCTCTCTCTCTCTCTCTCTCTCTCTCTCTCTCTCTCTCTCTCTCTCTCTCTCTTTGATTATTGCTGTTAAGTTTCATTTATTGCCTATGTTCTTCTTTATCTTTGTTGTTTATTTCCCTTTTCTTACATTCCTTCCATTTATATTCGTTGTCTTGTTTTTTCTTCGTTTTAATTACTTTTTTTTCTTTGTCAGTTTTCATTATTTCGTTCTCTCTGTATTCTATAATCTTAGTTGCTTATTCCTCTTTCTTTGCATTTCTTCTATCTTCATATTTATTGTCTTATCCTTTTTTATTTATTGTTTTTCCTACTTTGATTTGATATTATTTACTGCTTTCTCATTTTTGTCCAGCTACATTTTACGAACCTTGCATAGTTTCCTCCCATTTTCTTTAATTAGAAGCCCATTTTCTCTTCTTTTGCATTCCTGTCTCTTTTTTTTCTCATCTGTTGCCTTGTTCTTTCCTTCTATTCTAATATAATACGAATTAGTTAGTTTTGTCTCATTTTCTGTTCATCTACATTTTACCAAAGTCTTATCATATCCTCCCGTTTTCTTTAATCTTGGTAGCGCATTCCTCTCCCTTTGTCGTCCTTCATACCATTTATATTAATCAAGTCTTATTTTTGTCCTCCTTTTCCTTTGTGTGTGTAGGTGAGAGACGCCTTCTTTGTGCCCATCTGTATATCATTATTCATACCACACTTCTTCTCGTGGCTTATTTTACTTTTTCCTCTTTGTCCTCTTGTTTTCTTTTTGTCTTCTTTTGTATTTTTGTCTTTTTTGTTTTGTTTTTCTTTTCTTGGTTTTCTTCCTCTTTTTTTGTCTTCGTTGTCTTTTCTTGTCCTCTTTTGTCTTCGATGTGTCTCCTTTTTTTCTCTTCCTTGTCTTCTTTTTTGTCTTTGTTTCTTGTCTTACTTTATTTTCATTTGTCTTCCTTATCCTTCATTCTCCTTTTCCTTATTTATCATCCCCCATTGTTTTATTTTCCTTCCTTAATGTTCTCTTGTCTTCCTTTTCTCCTCCTCCTTCCTTCATTGTTTTCCTTATTGTTCTTCCATTGTTTTCATTTTCTTCCTTGGTATCCCCTTGTCCCCTTCCTTCATGTCTTCTTGTCCTCCTCCTCCTTCTTCCTTCATTGTCTTGCTTATCCTCCTTCCTTCATTATCCCCTCCTCCTCCTCCTCCTCCTCCTCCGTTTATTATCCTCGTTGTCTTCCACGGTCCACTCTCCACTTTACCTTTCTCCCCTCCACTTTAAATACGTTATTAATACCTTCCCAACACACACACACACACACACACACACACACACACACACACACACACACACACACACACACACACACACACACACACACACACACACACACACACACAAACCCGCGGCATTATCATCTTTAACAGCTCAAGTTTCACAATCATAAAGGTTCGTCGAGTCAGGCATATGATCCCCTCACCCCTTCTTGCGTGTGTTGTGTTGAGGGGGGTGGGGGGCGTGGGGGGTAAGCCTTCTCATTGTTAGGAAGGGACCCCACCGCTCCGAAAACTTGTACGTCTCTCTCTCTCTCTCTCTCTCTCTCTCTCTCTCTCTCTCTCTCTCTCTCTCTCTCTCTCTCTCTCTCTCTCTCTCTCTCTCTCTCTCTTTTGCTCTATTTGTGTTTTTTGACTTGCTTTACTTGATTTCTTGCTTCTTTTCCTTCTTACTAACTCTTACTTTATTCTGACTTATCTCTTATTTACCCCATTCTCTTTCGTCTTTCACTAACTTTATTTCTAAGGTGATAGATACGCCTGGATTCACCTTTACCTGTTACTCGCTTTTATTCTAAGACCTTGGACTGGCTTAGCTTTTATTTTCATCTTCATTGCAACGCCGTGAACTCAATTGCTCCGGCACCTGTTGCTTTATTCTTCGGATATAGATTTATTTAACCTTTTCTTCATCTTTGACTTTATTTCAACATTCTAGACTGATTTTACTTTTATTTTCACTTTCACCTCTTTTTTCGTTTTTTTTTTTTTCTTAATGGTATGTTATGTTTTTATTTCACCTGTTGATTACTTGTTTGTTTGTTTTTTTTTTTTTTTTTGATAGGTACAGGTTCAGTTAACTTCTATTTAACCTGTTCCTCGTTTTATTTTTACCTTTTTAAGATTATAAGAGTGATTTTGCCTTTATTTTCATGTGTTGTTTTATTTTGATGGAATGGATTCGATTTTTTGCATTATTTATTACTTAATTCTACTTCCGCTATCATTTAGTAACTTTATTTTGAGACCCTGCACTGATTTAACTTTTATTTTCATCGCTTTATCTTAGTAGGGCAGACTTAATTTCTATCTCATCTGTTAAGTACCTTTATATTTTTCATCAACTAAACTTAACTAAACTTACCCATCAGCCACTAAGACCCTAGGCTGACTTAACCTTTGCTTTTTTACTTTACTTTCATCCCTTACTTTATTTCAATAGTAGACTCAATTTCCGCTTGACATACGTATTGTTTTATTAATTCAAGATACAGATTCGCTTAAAACTTGAACTTTACCTTCCGCTCACCTTATTTTTCAGGATCCTAGACTGACTCAACCTTTAGTTCCACCCTTTACTTTATTCCAATGCCATGAACTCAATTTTGTACCTGTCACCTGTTGCTTTATTATTTTTTTTAGACTCTTTTCACTCCCACTCCACCTGTCACTCGCTATTCTAATACCCAAGGCTTACATAAGTACGTCCTATATCACCTTTGACTTGATACTGTTGTTATGTAAGTATTTTAAGATTAACGTACCTGCTTTCACTCAAGGAGACGCACATTCTCTCTAAACCTGAATTAATTACTTCGTCTTACAATCTTACTTGATGCTACAGATCACAGTGGGTGTTATTAAGGACGTGAAGGTAATTAATGTGTATATTGAGGTCCTGTGAACGTTTTGTGTAATTTTGTATAATTTTTTTTAAACGTTTGTGAGTGAGGCTTCAGTACAAGGTGTGTTTTTTACTCGAATTCTTAAAGGTTTACTTTGTACGAAGCTTAGAATTGTGTTGCTTGTTAATGTGTTCTTTTCCTACTCCTCTATATATTCTTGTGGATTTATTTACATTTTTCTTAGTTCTATTGTGTTCTTGCAGCATCCCTTGTGTTCTACCTTTCATTGTCCTATTGGCACACCCCTTCTGTTCTCGTTTTCTCTTATAATCTTCCACCTCTACCTGTGTTTCCATTGTCATGTTTGTTTTACTGTTATCAAAGGTTACTGCAGGCTGGTGTTTAATTCTCACATATATTCCGTGGACACTGACGATTGATTCACGGCTTCTGATCTTTCTTTATGTGTATTTTCTGTTTTCAAAGTGTCTTGTTGTGTTTTGTATTATTTTTTTTTTTTTTTTACGTTTTTTTATTATTATTTTTTTTTAAGGAGTGGGGCTGCAAATAAGTGGAGTCTCTCTCTCTCTCTCTCTCTCTCTCTCTCTCTCTCTCTCTCTCTCTCTCTCTCTCTCTCTCTCTCTCTCTCTCTCTCTCTCTCTCTCTCTCTCTCTCTCTCTCTCTCTCTCTCTCTCTCTCTCTCTCTCTCTCTCTCTCTCTCTCTCTCTCTCTCTCTCACACACACAATGAAAGTCTACCTTTCTCACA
>NC_087175.1:3265000-3270000 GCF_035594125.1 Scylla paramamosain | reverse complement strand
AGAAGAAAATTAATGCAAGAATAACAAATGCAATAACAATAATCCGTGAAGAGGAATATTATAATTACAGCGGAGGAAGCTGAAAGAGAAATACAACAGCGGTGAGAATTTTTAACTGTTTTTCCTTCGGGCAAATATTAATGAAATAAATCGTTTGTTGGTTGGGAATAAGAGGCAATTAGCGGCTTTATTTATTTTCCTTGGTTATTATTAACTCGTCCGGATATGAAACGTTATTTCTGTTATTGCCTTAGAGAGGAGATATCATATTGAGCAAATGACGCCAAGATTGGACGTGTTGTGCTGGAAAGTGAAATCTATTTGCCTCGTATTCGTTCATTGTGGTGATAGTGATGGTGATAATGTTAATAATGATAATAATAGTAATAATAATATGATTATCTGTTACTACTGCTACTGATGCTACCACTACTACTACCTCCTCCTTCTCCTCCTCCTCCTCTTCCTAATAATAATAATAATAATAATAATAATGATAATAATAATAATAATAATAATAATAATAATAATAATAATCGTAACAATATTAACATGATAATGAACAACAACAACAACAACAACAACCTCAAGCAACAACAAGATTTACGTCTTTCCCTTAATATTTTTCTGAACCTTCATATTTTTCAGTCTTCCCAACATCTTACCCAACTTCAGCAAATTACGTATTATTTCAGACCTAATTACATCCACACTCAAGTCACCTGTTTTTCCTCAGCCTTGCCTTAATTAATCTTGTAAAACACCTGTGCACACCTCTCCATTACCCTACGACCAGTCACCTGTGGCCGGTTCACCTGTACCTCACCTGTAGAAACATCTGTGGCTTTAAACCTTCAATGAGACTCACCTGTGCGTGGAAATGTCAAGTAATTGGGGTTTACGTTTGCTTAATTACTACTCCGCCACACCTGTTTATGTCTTAGAGTCTTCTGTATAGTTACCTCTGTGGTCTTGTTTGTGCTCACCTGTGTGTGTGTGTGTGTGTGTGTGTGTGTGTGTGTGTGTGTGTGTGTGCCTCGTTTAACACCTCTGTGTCAAGCGTGTGGTGTGTACAAGCTCGCATTCATGTGTCGTGGTGTGTGCACAGTGGCAGGTCTGTAATTACATGCACGTGCGAACACACACACACACACACACACACACACACACACACACACACACACACACACACACACACACACACACACACACACACACACACACACACACACACACACACACACACATAAAGAGATAACAAGCGTGGGCGGAAAGAAATAAATGAACAAAAACTTTACAGAAAAGAACACAGGTAGAGAGAGAGAGAGAGAGAGAGAGAGAGAGAGAGAGAGAGAGAGAGAGAGAGAGAGAGAGAGAGAGAGAGAGTCAGTACAGACGTGGGTAGTTAAACAGACAGCGGTAAACAGACTTTGTGACAGAGATGGATACTAGTTGGATAGAAATTACTCTCTCTCTCTCTCTCTCTCTCTCTCTCTCTCTCTCTCTCTCTCTCTCTCTCTCTCTCTCTCTCTCTCTCTGTCTCTCTCTCTCTCTCTCTCTCTCTCTCTCTCTCTCTCTCTCTCTCTCTCTCTCTCTCTCTCTCTCTCTCTCTCTCTCTCTCTCTCTCTCTCTCTCTCTCTCTCTCTCTCTCTCTCTCTCTCTCTCTCTCTCTCTCTCTCTCGCTGCTGTGAATTGCCAATAATTTATAGGACTCAAACAAGGAGGAGGAGGAGGAGGAGGAAGGAAGGAAGGAAGGAAGGAAGGAAGGAAGGAAGGAAGGAAGGAAGGAAGGAAGGAAGGAAGGAAGGAAGGAAGGAAGGAAGGAAGGAAGGAAGGAAGGAAGGAAGGAAGGGAGGGAGAGAGAGAGAGAGAGAGAGAGAGAGAGAGAGAGAGAGAGAGAGAGAGAGAGAGAGAGAGAGAGAGAGAGAGAGAGAGAGAGAGAGAGAGAGAGAGAGAGAGAGAGAGAGAGAGAGAGAGAGAGAGAGAGAGAGAGAGAGAGAGAGAGAGAGAGAGAGAGAGAGAGAGAGAGAGAGAGAGAGAGAGAGAGAGAGAGAGAGAGAGAGAGAGAGAGAGAGAGAGAGAGAGAGAGAGAGAGAGAGAGAGAGAGAGAGAGAGAGAGAGAGAGAGAGAGAGAGAGAGACATTTAAGTGGTGTGATTATAATGCCAACACCACCTTCATTTGTAATCTCTCTCTCTCTCTCTCTCTCTCTCTCTCTCTCTCTCTCTCTCTCTCTCTCTCTCTCTCTCTCTCTCTCTCTCTCTCTCTCTCATATATATTTGCTTTTTCTTCTATTTTCTTCTTACTTCTTCTCTTCCTTCTTTTCTTTTTCCTTTCGTTGCTCGCTTCTTTCTTGCTCTTCTATTTTTATACGCTCCTCCTCCTCCTCCTCCTCCTCCTCCTCCTCCTCCTCCTCCTCCTCCTCCTCCTCCTCCTCCTCCTCCTCCTCCTCCTCCTCCCGTCACACCCTTCACCTTCCAACAAAAGGTTTCATCAACAGAATGACATTTGCCTATTGCAGCTTCACTCTCCCTCTCCCTCTCTCCTTCTCCCTCTCTCCCTCTCTCCCTCTCTCTCTCTCTCCCTGCATGAAAGCACCTCAATTTTTTAGCATTATTTTCTGAACTCATCTCCGTTTATCCATTTTCTTCCTTCCTTCCTTCCTTCCTTCCTTCCTTTCTTCATTTTTCCTTCCAATATTTAGTTTTCTTTCTTCCTTCTCTTTATATTTTATCCTCCTTTCCCTCCTTCTCCTCCTTTCTCCTTTTTTTTCCTTTTCTTGTTTATTTTACTATTCTGTTTATTTTTTTGTTATTCTTTATTGTTTTGTCTCCGTCTTTATCTTCGCTTTCCTCCTCCTCCTCCTCCTCCTCCTCCTCCTCCATATGGTATTTCTCTTTAGTATTTTCCCTTCACATAATTTCATTCACTCTTTTTCTTCCGAATCATTAAATGTTTCTCTTTGTATCATTTTCCTCCTCCTCTTCCTCTTTCCTTCTTCGCCTCCTTTCTCTCTCTCTCTCTCTCTCTCTCTCTCTCTCTCTCTCTCTCTCTCTCTCTCTCTCTCTCTCTCTCTCTCTCTCTCTCTCTCTCTCTCTCTCTCTTCCCCATCTCTTTTTTCTCCGTTAATTTTTTTGGTTGTGAGAAGAGAGGGAAGATGAAAGTGTGTGTGTGTGTGTGTGTGTGTGTGTGTGTGTGTGTGTGTGTGTGTGTGTGTGTGTGTGTCTGTGTCTGCTGGGGCAACCTAATAAGGCTCCTATGGCCCAGGGCATTGTCCAGGAGGAGGAAGAGGAGGAGGAGGAAGAGAAGGAGGAGGAGGAGAAGGAAGAGGAGACGAGAGAGAGGAGGAATAGGAGGAGGAGGAGAAATAGTAGGATAGGAATAGAGAAGTAAAGATGTGGAAGAGAAAAAAATATAATATAGGAGGAAGAGGAGGAGGAGGAGGAGGAGGAGGAGGAAGAGGAGGAGGAGGAGGAGGAGGAGGAGGAGGAGGAGGAGGAGGAGGAGGAGGAGGAGGAGGAGGAGGAGGAGGAGGAGGAGGAGAAGAAGAAGAAGAAGAAGAAGGAGGAGGAGGAGGAAGAAGAGGAAGAGGGTAAGAATAATTTGCAACGAAATGAACAGAATACAAAGAAGGAGAAAAATGAGGAAGAGAAAGAGAAGAAGAGAAAAGGGATAATAAAGAAAGAAGAAATGTAGCAGACGATTGAGAAGATGGTGAGAGAGAGAGAGAGAGAGAGAGAGAGAGAGAGAGAGAGAGAGAGAGAGAGAGAGAGAGAGAGAGAGAGAGAGAGAGAGATGAAGTGCAAAGGATTAAATATAAACAGAGCGAGGGAACAAGGGAGAGAATGATAAAGGAATGGAGAGAATAGAAAGAGAAGCTGAAGGAGGAGGAGAAGAAGGAAGAAGAGGAGGAGGAGGAGGAGGAGGAGGAGGAGGAGGAGGAGGAGGAGGAGAAACAAATGGAGACTCGTGAACACATATCTTGGTTTTATTTGCAATAGTTTTCTTGGGAATAGTACCAAAGTGAGAAAGGAATTATTTTTTAAGAGTATCCCCTCAACCCTCTCTCTCTCCCCTCTCCGTTTTCTCTCCCACTCACTCCCCATTCCCTTCGTTCCTTGGTTCATTCATAGCTTCATTCATTCATTCACACACAATCAGTCAGTCTGTCAGTAAGTTAGCTGTTCATTGACTCACTCACTCACGCTTGGTTAAAGGTAAGGAAAAGAGTGAAGACGTGTGTGTGTGTGTGTGTGTGTGTGTGTGTGTGTGTGTGTGTTTTACCGGAACGTGATGACTCAATTCCGTGTGGGTTTTCATCATTATTTAATTCTTTATTTATTTTATATTTTATTCATTTCTTTCATTCTTGCTTATCTTTCCCACGCTCCTCCTCCTCCTCCTCCTCCTCCTCCTCCTCCTCCTCCTCCTTCTTTCCGCTTACCCTTCTGTAATGAAAACGAGTTTGGGGAAAGAATGTCACGTTGAAAAGAGACTGAATGCAGGAGAAGGAGGAGGAGGAGGAGGAGGAGGAGGAGGAGGAGCGGGAATTACATTTAAAAGCAGGAAGATGAGGACGGCAAAGATAAAGAAAAGAACAGGAGTGAAAAGAAGAGGAAGACAAGGAGGAGAAAATTAGGAAAAATTATAGGAATGAAATCTAAATGGAAGAAGAAGAAGAAGAAGAAGAAGAAGAAGAAGAGAAGAAGAAAGAGAAGGTTTTTCTTAAGAATATTATAGAGGAAACATTGAGAGGAGGAGGAGGAGGAGGAGGAGGAGGAGGAGGAATAAATAAACAGGCAAATGAAATAAGAAAACGAATTGACGGCAAAGAAATAAGATGAGAATGCGGAACGGGAGATGAAAGAGGAAGAGGAGGAGGAGGAGGAGGAGGAGGAGGAGGTAGGGCAGTATCAGGAAGACGAGGCGAAAAAGGAAGAAGGCAAACATGAATGTAAATAGAAGGGGAGGAGAGAGAGAAACTAACAAGGAGACGGAGGG
>NC_087175.1:3232500-3255000 GCF_035594125.1 Scylla paramamosain | reverse complement strand
GTGATTGAAGTGTGATTGGCAGGGTGATTGGTGGGGTGATTAGCGAGTCGCCTTCCTTCTCATCCTCACCCTTTTTTAATGCACCGCCTCCCCTCCTGTGTGTGTGTGTGTGTGTGTGTGTGTGTGTGTGTGTGTGTGTGTGTGTGTGTGTGTGTGTGTGTGTGTGTGTGTGTGTGTGTCTTGCTCTTTGGTACGTGGGAACAATCGCCAGTGTGCGGGTAGCGAGGAGGAAGAGGAGGAGGAGGAGGAGGAGGTGGGAGGAGGAGGAGGCAGAAAGACAAACAGAAGCTCAACTGAATCTTCTTTTCTTCTTCTTCTTCGCCTTCTCTTTCTCCTTCTTCTTTCACCGCCTCCTCCTCCTCCTCCTCCTCCTCCTCCTCTGTCTCCTTGTTTTGTTATTGTTGTTGTTTTTCCCATTATTATTATTATTATTATTATTATTATTATTATTATTATTATTATTATTATTATTATTATTATTATTATTACTATCAAAGCATATCAAACGCACGCATTTTTTGAGACGAGATTTATTCAGTTTTATTCTAAAAAAATATTAAGATATACAGAACCAAAGGACATACACAGACCGACGAACACAGACGTTCACACACACACACACACACACACACACACACACACACACACACACACACACACACACAAACATTTATATACATACGTACATAAAGAGCCACAGAGTATACATAGGTAAGCATATGTACGTATGTGACATAAAAACGGTCATGTACACACACACACACACACACACACACACACACACACACACACACACACACACACACACACACACACACACACACAGTTGTTAAAAGGTTCCTCTATCTCACTTTTCAATTTTTATCTACATTCCTTCACATTTTTTTCATTTCTTTTAGTTCCATTCATTTTTTGTCCTGAAAATGAACTTGCAGGACACGTTTTTTTTTTTTCATTTCCGAAAATTAAAGAAAGGAATGAAAAATTACCGTCCCCATGATTTTTTTTTTTCTGTCATTAATTAGTCTTTTTTTTTTTTACACTTAAGTTGACTTCGTTCCCTTCGACCCCTTCCTCACCTCCCCTCAAAAAAAAAAAAAAGGAAAAAAAACTTGCGTCTCTTGAGGGTCTTTTCAAAATTTTCCATCCTGCGCCATTTTCAGTATTCCAAACTTAGCATAATTTTATAACTTTATCATGAAACGTTTTATTTTACTTTCCTTCTTTCTCCTCCCCCCTTTTTTTTACCAGTATATATAATTTATGCTTTAACTTTTCTCTACTATCATTTTTCTGACCCAACATTGCACTAATTTCTGAGTAATGATAATAATAACAGCAAAAACAATCAAAGTAAACATTTTTGGAGTCATTCATTTCATTTTCATTTCGTCTCACTTTTATTTTTTTTCTATCAATATTTCACTGAGTATTGCCCCACCTGACATCAGAAGCCACGATAACAGTGACATTAATAATAATCGCCACAGCAACACTAGCTCGTTTCCTTCAGCCATGCATTTCATCCGCCATTTTCTGAGGGCGATTCAAAGTTTTCAGCATTCTGGGTCAAAGCAGCGCGAGGTAAACACTACATTAGTCTCCCTTTGATCACCAACATTATAAGTCGAAGCATCAGTATTTTTTTTATATATTAATTAATGTTCTCGCTTTTCCTGCCGCGGCACACGCATACATTAAGTGTCCGTGGTGAAGCTTGCACGTTTTTCAAGCTTCGCGAGCAGTCTAGCTTCACACAGGTAAGCTTAAGTAAATTGCAGGTGAGGCAGCCTTTGACGCGCCTGTTTGTGGCGAGAGCAGCTTTTCGATGTGGCTATATTGCATTTTAAAGCTTTTTAAGTTTTCAAAGGTATACTCCATGTCTTTTTTCGCTCTTTAGTCAGTTTTTTTTTTTTTTTTTTGTCTTGTTGAAGATTGTTTTGAATTATGTATGATTTTCCTATTTATATTTTAAGTGTTTTGTATTTAATTTGCATATTACTCTGATGCACTTAGTGTGTTTGTGTATTTTATATATATATATATATATATATATATATATATATATATATATATATATATATATATATATATATATATATATATATATATATATATATATATATTTTCATACATTTTACATGAACCCTCGTCGCCTCCATCGCCTCCATCAAGATTACTTGCCTGGTTTTTTCTCCTCTCTTCTTAATATTCATAGCATATTTTTCCCAACTAGTGCATTTTCTTTCTTTTCATTTCATACACTTTTCATTAACTTTCGTCTCCTCCACCAGTAACAAGTCTTCTCTCCGCTGTGCACATGTTCTCAAGTTTTAATTCCTCGCCAGTTTATATTATTTTCTTTCCCATGGAGTCGTTTCAGAGCCTCTCCCCTCCTTGGCAGTTCATTTACTCAACTTTTCCACCGAGTCAGACATTTGGCAAACTTTTTATTTTCAGTCCATATTATATTTCCAGCTGCCCTGCGCAACCCTAATGTTGTATCGCTGCTCGTAACGCCCTCATGCACCCAGTTTGCGTTGCCAGGCACACCTCTACACCTCTGCTACACCCGCCTCTTGTGATACATCTGTGCTAATGTCAAGTCCATTTTGTATATATATATATATTTTTTTTTTCATACACCTGTCTCACTCAGTCTACATACATAATATATATATATACAATTTTTTTTTTTATATATTTACAGTTAGTTACCAAGTTTCATTCGCACATTTTTAATTAATATCTGCTTCAATTTGTACATTTTTTTCTCAAACTTTTGCTTTTTTTTCACAAATTATTCTTCCATCTTTGTAATCACCATCCCTTTTTCTCAGTAATTTTTGTGTATTTTCTCTTATCAGTGAAATATTTCTAAGTATGCAAGTTGTTTTTGCGTCTTTTCAAACACCTGCTTTGTTTCTCACTCTGAGTTTCCAAGCATTTTCACACACACACATTGTTTCGTGTAACTTGTTTTCGTTGTTTTCTCTTCTCGTGCATCTTGGGTTCATCATTTTCATATTTTCATTGGTATTATTTTCTCCTTCCTTTTCTTTTTGGTCATCTCAGCACACCTATTTTTAAGATACACTCGATTTATTGTCTGTACTGATTCCACACCTTGTATTTCACTGCTTTAATTAACTCAGGACTTGTTTGTTTATTTATTGACACACCTGTAATTTCTGAGCCTCACCTGTCCACACGAACGTAACTTTTGAGGTACATGTATACCTCTTGACTTTCATCTTTGCTTTTCAACACAAACTTTTCTTTTCCTCACTCTTCTCTTTGATTTTTTTAAGTATCACTGACATTTGACACACATGCTCTTTTCTTTTTCTTTCTTTTTTTTATTTTCTGGTGTGTCATGTTTGTTGACTTTTCTTCTGTTCTATTTGCATCTCCCATCTTTATTTTTCAACGCACTTTTTTTTCCTTGTTTATTTTATTATTGCCTTGATATGCATTCTGATATCTCTATTTTGCTTTTTTTCTTTTCAAATCTTTCGTTCTCAGTTTTCATTTTGCGTCTCTGTTCTATCACTCGTATTTCCACACACCCTTTCTTTTTCTTTCTTTTTTTCTCTTTTTAGTGTTACGTTTCTTTCTTTTCATATCTTTCCTTCAGTTTTTTTTTTGTTTTTCTTGTCCATTTCATCTCACATTTCGACACTTTTTTCTTTCTTTTTTTACTGTATTTTTTTCTTTCTTCTCAGTCTTGTCTTGTTTCTTTTCACCACATTTTGATATTCTATTCTTTTTTTCCTTTTTCTTTTTTTTTTTTCGTTTTTCCTTTTGACTCCATTTTTCATTTCCCCTCATGTTTCCTTCTACCTCACCTGTCTTGTTAATTACATTGTGGTCCCTCCTCCACACACACCTGTCTGCCTTCCTTACTCCTTCCTTCCTTCCTTCTTTCCTTCCATCCTTCCTTCTTACCTTTAATTATCCTCTCTCATAACTCCCTGTACACTGTGAGTAACTCTCCACACACACACACACACACACACACACACACACACACACACACACACACACACACACACACACACACACACACACACACACACTACCAACTTCTTCACTTGAATCTTCTTCCTTTCCTCTGAAAACAAAAACTGGGAAGGATACACAACACGGGGAAGAGGAAGAGGAAGAAGAGGGGGAGGAGAGGTACTTGGGTGGAGAGTAATAGCTTCCCCACCATAACTAGCACCCCCAAACTCCCCAATCTTTGCACCATTCCCCCACTAATACCCCATAGCATTGCCAGTGTTGGGGGGAGGAGGTGGTGGTGGGGGGCTGGCGGAGGAGGGGCGGCGTTCCCTTGTTGCATGGCGGCTTGTCTTTCGTCTGCAAAAGAGAGAAAGTGAGAAAGTGAGAAAGTGAGAGAATATGTGAGTGAAAGGCGGAAAG
This sequence comes from Scylla paramamosain, assembly GCF_035594125.1. NCBI lineage: Eukaryota > Metazoa > Arthropoda > Malacostraca > Decapoda > Portunidae > Scylla > Scylla paramamosain. The sequence continues at coordinate 3,250,575 of NC_087175.1, read as the reverse complement.
GGGAGAGAACAGTAAGGGAGAGGGAGAGAGACGTAAGAAAGAAAGGGAAGTGGAAGGTATGACAGAGAGAGAGAGAGAGAGAGAGAGAGAGAGAGAGAGAGAGAGAGAGAGAGAGAGAGAGAGAGAGAGAGAATTTCATTGTACAGGAGCAGTGTCAGTTTAAAGATAACTTTTTCGAAAGGGGCCATGAAAGTTAGTAATCGAATTCCTTCTCTCTCTCTCTCTCTCTCTCTCTCTCTCTCTCTCTCTCTCTCTCTCTCTCTCTCTCTCTCTCTCTCTCTCTCTCTCTCTCTCTCTCTCTCTCTCTCATGAATGATGCAATAAGGAGACGAATCATTTTTATTTCACTCTAAATATTTTGGTTAACGAATATTACTCTCTCTCTCTCTCTCTCTCTCTCTCTCTCTCTCTCTCTCTCTCTCTCTCTCTCTCTCTCTCTCTCTCTCTCTCTCTCTCTCTCTCTCTCTCTCTCTCTCTCTCTCTCTCTCTCTCGCTCTCTCTCGCTCTCTGTATCTGTGTGTCTGTGTGTACGTGTTTCCCCAGGTGTGTGTGTGTGTGTGTGTGTGTGTGTGTGTGTGTGTGTGTGTGTGTGTGTGTGTGTGTGTGTGTGTGTGTGTGTGTACGCGCGCGCGAAAACAAAAGGAAAATTGACAAAGGGCAGGTAATTACAGGTGCGGGTAATTCTCACACGTACAGGTAAAGGTGTGGTGTTGTGTTGAGTTTTTCTTCCCTTTCTCTTTATGTGTTGGCTTAGAGAATTACGGCGCGGGTGTGTGTGAGGCGCATTGTGCAGGTGTAGTGGCGTGAGAGAGAGAGGGAGAGGGAGTGGGGGAGAGAGAGAGGGAGAGGGAGGCATATTAGTGGAGTGGAATGGAGTGGAAGGCAAGAGAAGACAGAGAGAATGAAGGAGTGAATGAAATTATGACGCCCGAGAGAAAAGGTGAAAAGATGTGATGATGATGATGATGAGGAAGAGGAAGAGGAGGAGGAGGAGGAGGAGAACTATGAATATATCTTTTTCTCCAACTTGAATCCCTCTCTCTCTCTCTCTCTCTCTCTCTCTCTCTCTCTCTCTCTCTCTCTCTCTCTCTCTCTCTCTCTCTCTCTCTCTCTCTCTCTCTCTCTCTCTCTCTCTCTCTCGCTCTCTCTCTCGCTCCTTCCGTTCCTCCTTCATTTCAGCTTCTACTCTCCCTCTTTGCATCAGTGTCCTCCTCCTCCTCTTCCTCCTCCTCCTCCTCCTCCTCCTCCTGCTCCTCCGGAAAGACTCCTCATCCGTACCTCAATCTCCTTCCCTTCTTCCCTCCCTCCTTCCTTCCTTCTTCCTTCCTTCCTTCCGTGACGCAAACTTCAACTCTCCTTCCTCTCCTTCCCTCTCCCTCTCTCTCTCTCTCTTCCTCACTCCCTCTCTCCCTCCCTTGCATCAGTCACCGCTAATTACTAACTAACTCTGGCTCAATAGACCGTTGTGAGTGGCTTTAAACTCTCCCAGATGCAATATTACTCTCCCTCCTCCTCCTCCTCCTCCTCCTCCTCCTCCTCCTCCTCCTCCTCCTCCTCCTCCTCCTCCTCCTTCGTACTCGTCTGCAGTTGTCTTACTCAAATTCAACTTTTTTTTATTTTCCTGGTCCTCCTCCTCCTCCTCCTCCTCCTCCTCCTCCTCCTCCTCCTCCTCCTCCTCCTCCTCCTCCTCCTCCTCTTCGTCAAGGATTGTATTTCCTAAAGACGTGTCAGTTTGTTTCGTTCCTTTAGCTTTTTCTTTTGTTTTCGTCTTTTTTTTGTTTACTTTCTTATTTTGTTTCGAATTGCGGTTGGAATTCTTCGTGTGTGTGTGTGTGTGTGTGTGTGTGTGTGTGTGTGTGTGTGTGTGTGTGTGTGTGTGTGTGTGTGTGTGTGTTTTGTCTTGTCTAACCACGTACAGTTGTTTTATTCTCTCTCTCTCTCTCTCTCTCTCTCTCTCTCTCTCTCTCTCTCTCTCTCTCTCTCTCTCTCTCTCTCTCTCTCTCTCTCTCTCTCTCTCTCTCTCTCTCTCTCTCTCTCTCTCTCTCTCTCTCTCTCTCTCTCTCTAATGTGTGGTCTTTACATGAACATTACCCAGAATTCCAAGTGATTAGCGCAACCTTTCTCACCCCCCTCCCTCCCTCCCTCCCTCCCTCCCTCCTTTCTTCTTGTTCTTCTTCCTCTCCTTTCCTCCAGATTTCTCCTTCCCAACTTCCTCCCCTTCTCTCCCCATAATCTTCGTTGCTTCTTCCTTTCTTCTCTCCTTTCTCTTCCTTCTCTTCTTCTCTTCTTCCTTCTTTCTTCATCGTCCTTTTACTTTTTGTCATTTCTTTCCTCAATAATCCCTTTGTCTCTTACCAAAAGTTACCTACAATCTTTTTATTTTTTCCTCCTTTTGGGGAAATTACCTCCAGTTTCTCTCTCTATTCTCTCCCTGTCTCTCTTTCTCTTCTTTTTTTCTCTCCTTTCTCTCTCTTTCTCTTCTTTTCTCTGTCTTCCCCTTTTCTCTCTTTCTCTTCTTTTCTCTCTCTTCCTCTTGTTTTTCTCTCTCTTTTCTCTCTTTCTCTTCTTTTCTCTCTCTCTTCCTCTTCTTTTCTCTCTCTTCCTCTCCTTGACAACTAATCCTCTTCCTCTCTCTTCTCTCAGCCAGCAAAGTGACCATCTCTCTCTCTCTCTCTCTCTCTCTCTCTCTCTCTCTCTCTCTCTCTCTCTCTCTCTCTCTCTCTCTCTCTCTCTCTCTCTCTCTCTCTCTCTCTCTCTCTCTCTCTCTCTCTCTCTCTCTGACAGTCCTGAGTTGACTTAAATTATCTAAAACCTCCACGCTTTCCTGATTAGGAGGGTTGACAAATCAGGGTTAAGTGATCAGAGTGGATGGATATTGAATGTTGGTGTGATGGATGGATTGATAGAAAGACGTAAGATTGGTGGATGGATGGATGGAGGGAAGGAGGGAGGGCAGCTGAATGAGGACGGATAACAGGCAAATTATGGAGGTATTGATTGATTAATGGATCGAGAGAGAGAGAGAGAGAGAGAGAGAGAGAGAGAGAGAGAGAGAGAGAGAGAGAGAGAGAGAGACTTAAGGGAAAGACACTTAAAAGCTTAATTTTAGCTATGAAAAAATAAACTCATATTCATTTTGTATTTTTTCAGTGATGAATATTTGATTTTTTTTTTTAATACCGAGTGGTTTAAGATGTTTGCACACACACACACACACACACACACACACACACACACACACACACACACACACACACACACACACACACACACACACACACACACACACACACACACACACACACACAGTTTTCTTGTTTTTATCTTTATTTATTGTTTTTTTATTCTTCTTTATTTATGTAATTAGTTAATTTTTTCTTATTTCTTTTTGATCATTAATGTATTTACTTCTTTGTTTACGCTTCCATAGTTAAATTTAATTATAATCTCTCTCTCTCTCTTCCCTTTCGTTTTTTGTTTGTTTGTTTGTTTGTTTGTTGTCTTGATTTTTGTAAAGATACTGCTTTATTATGTATTATCATCACACACACACACACACACACACACACACACACACACACACACACACACACACACACACACACACACACACACACACACACACACACACACACACACACACACACACACTCACCTACAATCACGTTGAGGGTCAGAGAGGCTGGGGCACCGGCGGAGGGGGAGCAGGTGTAGTTAGCTGAGTCACCTGGTCGGGCGTGGCGCAGAAGCAGGTGACTCACGCCCGTGGGTTCCGTGGACACGCTGATCCGCCCTCCACTCGTGTCATACTCCACCAAACGGTCCCCCTTGTACCAGAGGATGAAGCCTGCGGGTGGAGGAGGAGGTGGAGGTACAGTGGATTGTAGTCTGGAGGTTAGGTAAGGTTTGGTGAAAAGATTGAGGTGGAAGAGTAGTGTGGAGTTTGAAAGGGAAAGTAAAGGGGGAGAAAGAGTGGATTTGGAGACTGGAGGATTAAATGTTTAAAGATGGAGAAAGAGAGGAGGTGGAAGAATTAGTGGATTATAAAAGGGTAAGTAAAGAAGTGGATGGGAGTTTGTGAGGTTGGTGGTTGGAATGTTAGTTAAAATTTAAAGGTAAGCGAAGGTTGATGTGGAAGAATACCGGAAGTTTTAAACAGTTGAAGGTGGAATAGGATGCGAATACGAATGTGGAAGAGGAGAAAAATGTGGAGGTGGAAGTTTTAGAGGATGGAAAGTGAAGTGAAAGATAGATAGGAAGGGAGATGAAATACGAAGAATAGGAAAAGGGAAGTTTAAAGGTGGAGGAGAAGGAGGAAGAGGAGGAGGAGGAGGAGGAGGTGGAGGTGGAGAGAAGTTCAGAAGTTGGAAGTTGGAGAGTTGGGTAAGACATCCACATGAGAGGAGGAGGAAGGCGAGGAATTGTGAGATAGAGAGGGAGAGGAAGAGTGGAGGGAGAGTGGAGAGAGAAGATGTAGAGAGAGTAAAGTTTTATGTGGAAAGGTGAAATGAGATGTAGGGTGGAGGAGGTGAAAGGAGAGTCGAATAAAAGGTGGAGGAGGAGAAGGAGGTAGAACAAGATGCAAGTGGAGAAAGGTGAGAGACAGAAAATAAAATAAAAGAAGGTGTAGGTGGAGGAAGAGAGGAGGAGTGCAAAAAGAGCAAGAAAGATGGAAGTAAAAAAAGAGTAGATAAAAAATAATGGAAGAAATGCAAAAGAAAGAGGAGGAAGCAGAGAAAGAGAGGGAGTGTGTGGGAGAGAGGGAGGGAGAATAAGATACGAGAGAGAGAGAGAGAGAGAGAGAGAGAGAGAGAGAGAGAGAGAGAGAGAGAGAGAGAGAGAGAGAGAGAGAGAGAGAGAGAGAGAGAGAGAGAGAGAGGAATGAGTTAAGAAAATTAATGGATTGGAGATATGAAGAAAAGAGAAAGGGAAAAAAAAATAAAGAAAGGAAGGAGAGAAGAGTTATGCACTGGTGTGGAGGAAGAAATATGTGTGCAGAGGAGAAAGGATAAAGGAGGGAAGGAGAAAAAGAAAAGAAAGGAGAAAAAGAGAAAGAGAAAGGGAGAGAAGAAATGAAGGAAAGAAAGACCAAAAAAAAAATTATTATTGCAGAAACACTTGATATTTTCCAACACACACACACACACACACACACACACACACACACACACACACACACACACACACACACACACACACACACACACACACACACACACACACACTAAACTTCCACTTTGTTTTATTTTTCATTTAGTCGCACACTTTGGTTCCATTAGAAAAAAATAAAGAAAAAGGAAAAATATAGAGAATGTAATTATCGATTTGGCATTTTTATTGTTTACACGAGAGAGAGAGAGAGAGAGAGAGAGAGAGAGAGAGAGAGAGAGAGAGAGAGAGAGAGAGAGAGAGAGAGAGATTAGATAATGGAAACAAGTCAAGCAAGCATTTAAAGTTGCAGTAATGGAAAAGAAGATTACATAATTACTTGGACGCAAAAAAAGTAAAAATAAGATAAAAAAAAAGAAAACAGACTATATGTAAGAATTAAAACGAACAAACTTGCAATTCACCTCCACTTAAAAATAAAAGATGAGTAAAAAAAAGAAGTAAAAATACGAAACCACGAAGAAAAAAAAAACTTGCATATTTTTAAGACATATAAAAAGGAACAAAAAAATAAATAAATAATCCCCACAAAAAAAATGAAATGGAAAAGATAAAAACAGAAAACTAAAACCGACAAGAAAAAGTAAAATAAGTAAAAAGAATCAAAAGAAAAAAAAAACACATGCGACCTTGTACATATTTTTCCTCAAATTCGAAAAAAAAATGAAAACAGAAATAAAAGCAGAAAATGGAAACAAAAAAATAAGAAAAGAAAACGGGCTGCACATTTCCATTCAAGAGACAGAAAGCAAAAGAAAATTTCAAGCAATTTAACCTTTTTTGTTCTTTTTTCTTTTTTTTTTTTTCAAGAGGACTCGATTCCCCGTGACACGCAGGAGGAGAAAAGAGAAGCAATTGATAAAGAATAAAGAGTAAAGTGAAGCGAGAGACTGGAAGCAGGAATGTTTAAAAAGAGACTGGGAATTTTAAGGTAAAGAATAAGAAAAATAAGAAGAGGAAGTAAAAGAGGAAGTGAAGAGGGACAATTGATGAGTAAAGAGTAAAGAAGGATTGGAGGTAGAGCTGTTTATAATTAAAGTACTATGGATTTTGAATAGAAGGAAGTAAAGAGGAAGAGGAGTAAGAAGAGAGTTAATTAAGAGGAAACACTAGAAGAACGTAAAAAGGAAAATGAGTAAGAGTAGAAAGATTAGAAGGAAAGTTAAGAGGAAACACTGAAAGAAGAAACTAAAGAAGAAATAAAAGAAGATTAAGAGGAGAAAGAGTGAGAGAGTTAATTAAGAGGAGAGACTGGAAGATGACCGCCAAATAGGAAGAATTGGAAGGAAAGGAACCAGAAGGAAGAATTATGTAAGAGGTGGAATATGAGAGAGAGAGAGAGAGAGAGAGAGAGAGAGAGAGAGAGAGAGAGAGAGAGAGAGAGAGAGAGAGAGAGAGACGATCCTTTGTGTTACCTTTGTTTGCCTCACCACCATCACCACCACCACCACCACCACCATCACCATTAAACATATTTAGCATCTGAATATCACCAATTTTTTTCCTTTTCTATGAGAGAGAGAAATATATAGCAACAATTGATTACTATTTATCACTATTTACGGCTATTTATCATTATTGGCGCCTCAGTCTGGCTTTTTGTAACGTCCGCGAGTTGCGCTGCGCTAATCCGTTATATAGCGCGTCACTTGGTGGTCTGTTATTGAGTCAGGTACGGCGCGGCAGGTAATTGGACAGCCAGCGCGGGTATATTGAGAAGGCCAGGTGACGCCCAGCACGTCCTTGCCACGCCAGGTCTTGCAGGAATAAGTGAATAAATGCAAACTCTCCCTCTCTCTCTCTCTCTCTCTCGTGGCTTGCCTGTACAGTTTCTGGTATTTCTTGGCCCAATTCTGCCCGTTTAACTAATGCAAGGGCTGGCCAGTGTGTTCTCCGTTTCATCACGTTACCGGTATGCCCTTCAGCTTTTATTTATTTATTTTTTTAATTCTGTTTTTGTTGTATTCTGTTTCAGTTTTCTCCGTCCCACTAATACAGGAGTTAACTTGTGCTTTCACTGTTTCATCTTCTCATTGGTCAAGTCTATCTCTGTGTGTTTGTTTGTTTGTTTGTTTTCATCTTGTCCATTTTCTGCCCATCTAATTTATGCAGGAGTTAATTTGTATCTTCACCTGTTCATGACTTTCTCCGGCCCACTAATGCAAGGTGACCAGTGCTTTCACTCTTTCATCTCTCCATTGGTAAACTCTCATCTGTGTTTTTTTGTTTGTTGTTTTCGTGTTTTTGTTCGTATTCTGTCCACCTAACTAATGCAGGACTTAATCTGTACCTCCACTTGTTCGTTTACTCACTAGAAACTGTGGATTTTTTTTTTTTTTTTTTTTTTTTTTTTTTTTTTTTTTTTTGTCTTAATTCAGTCCACCTTGCTGATATAAAAGTGAACCAGTTTATTATCTCTCCCACCGTGTTTGTGGAAAGCTCTGGAATTATTTACTTGTTTCTGCATTTTATATCTTAATTATTTCCACCTTAATGGTAAAATTGGAGAGTTAACTTCGTTTTTTTTTTTTTTTTCATAACTTCACTAGTAAACTCAGATACTCATTGTGTATTTTCTTTCCCTCTTTCTTGCCAATTTCTACTTTTTCCATCTGCTATAACTGTTTCCTTACTGATACAAGAATTGAGCAATATCTTCATGTTTTCACAATTTCACTAATAAACTCATGGACTCTGCGTGTTTCCGTCTCTGTTCTGACCACGCCGGCGCAAGAGACAGCCAGTTCATTATCTTCACTTCTTCAACATTTCACTAGTAAACGCTGGGATCTCTCTACCTGTTGGTCTTTCATTTATCACAATTCCGTTCAAATTACTAATGCAAGAGTTAACCAGTATCTTCGCTTAAACCATTTCACTATTAAACTATTGAGGTCTTAATCTTTTTTTTTTCCTTTTTACACGAGTTTATCCATCTTAGTAATGCATGAGTTAACCATTACCTTCTCTCCCTTCACTTTCCCGTCATTTCACTGGTCAACTCTGAAATCCTTTACTTGCTTTTTTTTTTTTTCTTCTCCCATATTCTGTCCACCTCACCAAGGCAAACACCTTCACTTCATCATCTGACAGGTAAACTCTGGAATTCCGTACTCTCTGCTGTCCTCCCTCTTTCCCTTGATTTGATTTGTGACACCATCGTAAATAAAATGCCATCTTTTTGCTTGGAATTCTCTACTTGCTTCCGTTCTTCCTCTTTCCCACCATTAGGGAGCATTAGTGAGACATGGGAGGAACTAACCGTGTCATCATTTTCTTTCTCTACTCTTTTGACATTAATAGTGAGAGTAGCAAGTAGAGATGTCTTTTCTTTTCTTTTCTTTCTTTTTATTGTTGTATTTTTTTATATTTTTTGCATCCATGTTGTAGATAAACTGAGGTACTGTTATTAGTATGTCGACCCTTCGACTTTTCAAAATACAAAAAAAAAGCAAGCAGATCTCCCTTTTCCTTTCCTTTTTCCATTATTTTCCCTTTGTACCCCTCACGTTGAAAAAAAAACGAAACCTTTAACTCTCCATCTCTTCAAAGTACCAAGAATAAGAAGTAACCAACCCTTTATTTAATTTATTTTCATGTTCCTTTTCTAATCCTCAGGCGAAGAGATATAAATAAAAGCACTGATATTGACACCACATCACATCTCCCCATGGCTCACTCCTCCACACAACACTGAAACCCCGCCTGTTAGTGTTGCTCCGAGGCCTGGTATTGACAAGGGGCGCTCCAACACGTTGCTCTCGCATTTACAACACCTGACGAGGGACGGAGGCAGGTGAGGAAAAGAAAAGATCGAGAAAACTGGGATTAGAAGGAGGCAGATGAAAAGAGGGAGAAGAAAGAGAGCGAGAGAAGATTACAGATTGGGAAATAAGAGGGGGAAGGCAGTAAAAGTGATAAAAGGAGATATTGGAAAGAGAAGGGCAAGAAGAAGAAGGAAGTGCAGGTGAAGGAAGGAGGAAGGAAGATTAGAAAAAAGTAACTGACACAGATTGCAAAGAAAAACAGATAATAAACGATGAGAGAGAGAGAGAGAGAGAGAGAGAGAGAGAGAGAGAGAGAGAGAGAGAGAGAGAGAGAGAGAGAGAGAGAGAGCCATCATTCCTTCCTTCAACTTAAACTTCCTCAGATAATTTCATATTTTTTTCAGAGACTTAAATGTTTGTCGATTTTCTTTAGTTTCCCTTGAACATCAAATATCTGAGAGAGAGAGAGAGAGAGAGAGAGAGAGAGAGAGAGAGAGAGAGAGAGAGAGAGAGAGAGAGAGAGAGAGAGAGAGAGAGTGTAGTTATGAAACCTGTGCAGTTGCTTTACATTAGGAATTGCTCACCTTTGCATTCCTCCTCCTCCTCCTCCTCCTCCTCCTCCTCCTCCTCCTCCTCCTCCTCCTCCTCCTCCTCCTCCTCCTCCTCCTCCTCCTCCTCCTCCTCCTCCTTTCACCAATCCAACTGTAAGCTTCTCTCTCTCTCTCTCTCTCTCTCTCTCTCTCTCTCTCTCTCTCTCTCTCTCTCTCTCTCTCTCTCTCTCTCTCTCTCTCTCTCTCTCTCTCTCTCTCTCCTTTATCCCCCTCATACCCTATTCCATCTCTAAATCCCTTATTCCTCTTCTTATTTACACACACACACACACACACACACACACACACACACACACACACACACACACACACACACACACACACACACACACACACACACACACACACACACACACACACACACACACACACACACCCGCACATTCCCCACCACCTTGAACTATTTCCTCTCTCTCTCTCTCTCTCTCTCTCTCTCTCTCTCTCTCTCTCTCTCTCTCTCTCTCTCTCTCTCTCTCTCTCTCTCTCTCTTGACATAGTTTAACCCCTTCAAGTATTTACACTTTTCCTTGCTTTATTTATTTCTTCCTTCATTTTTTTTCAGCTTCCTCCTTCTCATCCATTTCTCCTTTCATTTCTCGTTTATCTCCCTCCTCCTCCTCCTCCTCCTCCTCCTCCTCCTCCTCCTCCTCCTCCTCCTCCTCCTCCTCCTCCTCCTCCTCCTCCTGCTCTTTAGTCTTCGTCTTTTACTTCCCTATACTTTTCCTCCTTCTTTACTTCGTCTTTCCCCTAAGTTATCCCTCCTCCTCCTCCTCCTCCTCCTCCTCCTCCTCCTCCTCCTCCTCCTCCTCCTCCTCCTCCTCCTCCTTCGTGGGGATTTCAGACCTAATGAGGCAGTCAGTGGGGACTTTTGTTCTCTCGTGAGGATTGTGGGAGAAGAAGTTGGGCAAGTGAGAGTCAGGAAGAGGTGAGAGAGAGGGAGAGGGAGAGAGAGGGAGAGGGAGAGAGAGAGTACGTCTGATGAGGTCTAAAGTAGGAGGCTGAAGAAGAGCAGGAATGGCACAGGGGGATGAAGGAAGATGAGAGAGAGAGAGAGAGAGAGAGAGAGAGAGAGAGAGAGAGAGAGAGAGAGAGAGAGAGAGAGAGAGAGAGAGAGAGAGATGAGGGGAGGGGAGGTAAGAGTAAGGTAATGATTATAGTTACCTCACGTATTACTCCTCCTCCTCCTCCTCCTCCTCCTCCTCCTCCTCCTCCTCCTCCTCCTCCTCCTCTTTTCCTCCTCTTCGTCGTATTGTTCCTCTTTTTCTTCACTGTTTCATCCTCATATCTCAATTCCAATCTCTCTCTCTCTCTCTCTCTCTCTCTCTCTCTCTCTCTCTCTCTCTCTCTCTCTCTCTCTCTCTCTCTCTCTCTCTCTCTCTCTCATCCACTTTGGTATGTGTGTTATACGCTCCAAACCACCACCACCACCACCACCACCACCTCCTCCTCCTCCTCCTCCTCCTCCTCCTCCTCCTCCTCCTCCTCCTCCTCCTCCTCCTCCTCCTCCTCCTCCTCCTTTGTTTTTTTTTTTTCTGTCAAACCACCACCCATGTTTTTCCTTCTCCATTCCTTCCCTCCTCCTCCTCCTCCTCCTCCTCCTCCTCCTCCTCCTCCTCCTCCTCCTCTTCTTCCATCCCTTCTCTTCCCTTCCCTTCCTTTCTTTCCTTCTCTCCCTTTCTTTTTCCTTCCTTTCCTTCATTTCTTTTTCCTCACTCTCCCTCTCCTGTCACTCTCTCTCTCTCTCTCTCTCTCTCTCTCTCTCTCTCTCTCTCTCTCTCTCTCTCTCTCTCTCTCTCTCTCTCTCTCTCTCTCTCTCTCTCTCTCTCTCTCTCTCTCTCTCTCTCTCTCTCCCAGTACACACCACGAATCATCTTCTCTCCTTCTTTCCTCCAGTTTCCCTCCACTTTCCCTCCACTTCTCTCCATGGACAGAGGGGAGGAAAAATTCTTATGTCTTGAATGGGAATTACGCGCCTCTCTCTCTCTCTCTCTCTCTCTCTCTCTCTCTCTCTCTCTCTCTCTCTCTCTCTCTCTCTCTCTCTCTCTCTCTCTCTCTCTCTCTCTCTCTCTCTCTCTCTCTCTCTCTCTCGAGGGGGAGAAGATATGAGAAGGAAAAGTTGGATTGAATAAGAGAGAGAGAGAGAGAGAGAGAGAGAGAGAGAGAGAGAGAGAGAGAGAGAGAGAGAGAGAGAGAGAGAGAGAGTATATACAAGGCCTGTGGAGTGTAGGACAAATACACCAACCGCCTGATACACGTCTCCTCATCTCCACTCATCTCCACTCATCTCCACTGATCTGGTCTTCTTTTGTACCTCTTAGAATTTTTATACCTCATTTTTCTCCTCCTCCTCCTCCTCCTCCTCCTCCTCCTCATTTCTTCTTTCCATCTCCTTCTTCATTCTTAATCCGATCTTCTTCTTCTCTCCTCCTCTTTCTTCTTTTCTCTGTTTACATCTTCGTATTTTCTCAGTACTTTTGTTTGAAGATGAGAGAGAGAGAGAGAGAGAGAGAGAGAGAGAGAGAGAGAGAGAGAGAGAGAGAGAGAGAGAGAGAGAGAGAGAGAGAGAGAGAGAGAGAGAGAGAGAGAGAGAGAGAGAGAGAGAGAGAGTGTTTGTGTGTGTGTGATGTGAATGTGAATATGAAAGTTGTGTGTCTTGTCTTACCTACCGTTGTTTGTGTGTTTGTGTATGTGTATGTATATATGTTATATGTATGTGTGTGTGTATGTGTATGTATGTATGTATGTATGTATGTATATATGTGTGCTTTTCATCGTCCTGTTTTTTTTTCCTTTTTTTTCTATATATCCTTTTTTCTGTCTATTTCTCTTTTCCTTCTCCTCCTCCTCCTCCTCCTCCTCATTCCCATAAAACCTTATTTTTTCATCCTCCCCAAAATTCTCTCCCAAAAATATATCTTCCTCTTCGTTACAGATATAAAAAAAAATTGAACTAGTTGAGAGCTCCTCCTCCTCCTCCTCCTCCTCCTCCTCCTCCTCCTCCTCCTCCTCCTCCTCCTCCTCCTCCTCCTCCTCCTCCTCCTCTTTTTCACATATATTGTTATGTTCTATTTATTTTTAATCGTATTTCCTTCTCGTTATTCTGAGAGGAGGAAAGTAACGATGCATTTTTGCTTGTTAACTCTCTCTCTCTCTCTCTCTCTCTCTCTCTCTCTCTCTCTCTCTCTCTCTCTCTCTCTCTCTCTCTCTCTCTCTCTCTCTCTCTCTCTCTCTCTCTCTCTCTCTCTCTCTCTCTCATCTTGTGTGTGTGTGTGTATGTGAGAGAGAGAGAGAGAGAGAGAGAGAGAGAGAGAGAGAGAGAGAGAGAGAGAGAGAGAGAGAGAGAGAGAGAGAGATAACCGGAAAAGCAAGCTTGTAGAGATGGAAGCAATGAATCACACACACACACACACACACACACACACACACACACACACACACACACACACACACACACACACACACACACACACACACACACACACACACACACACACACAGAGAGAGAGAGAGAGAGAGAGAGAGAGAGAGAGAGAGAGAGAGAGAGAGAGAGAGAGAGAGAGAGAGAGAGAGAGAGAGAGAGAGAGACTGTTTCATCATGTCACGACCGTGTTAATAACTTAGTAATGTATTTAATTCACGCAACAATGAAGGGACTCGTTGAAGCAATACACTGACGATGATGCAGCGAGAGGTGGCCGAGGCTGATGAAGGGTGGTGGGGGGGATGGGGGTTGGGTGGAAACAGACGGCCAGAGCGGTGATGCAATAATGATGCAATGATACGAGGATTAGTTTAAAAAAATGCTACAATGATTAGAGATGGAAAAAAAAGACACGGGATTTGGGAGTGGAAAAGGACTAGTGATGTGAAGTGAAGGGCGTGTGTGTGTGTGTGTGTGTGTGTGTGTGTGTGTGTGTGTGTGTGTGTGTGTGTGTGTGTGTGTGACTGATTAAAAATGTAAAAAGGAATTGAAAGTAAAGGAGAAGTTAGTAAAGAAATTTGTATCTTAACATTAATAAGGAGAGGAGGAGGAGGAGGAGGAGGAGGAAGAGAAGGTGGAAGAAAAAATAGCAATAATAATAATAATAATAACAATAACAACAACATCAACATCATCCAACAACAATAACAATAACAATAACAAGAGAAACAGCAGCAAATAGAGAAAAAAATATAATCATATGAAGCAGAAGAAGGAGGAGGAGGAGGAGGAGAAAAAGGAGGGAAAGGAAAAAAGAATGAGAAACAGAAGCAGGAAAAGAATAAAAGACAAAAGAAGAAAGTGATGTATTATGAGAAGTGATATGAAAAAAATAGAAAGAAGAAGAATAAGAACAAAACAACAACAACAACAACAACAACAACAACAATCAACAACAAAACACAAAGAAGAAAGAAATAGAAGAAAAACGTGAGAAAAAAACAAGGAAACGAAAGATGAAAAAAAGGAGAACACAACAAAATGAATAAACTTAATGAATAATGGAGTAAATATGATGAATAGAAAAAAACCACCACGCTTTAATTGTCTTACAGGTAGTTAAAATGTGTGTGTGTGTGTGTGTGTGTGTGTGTGTGTGTGTGTGTGTGTGTGTGTGTGTGTGTGTGTGTGTGTGTGTGAGACTTTTCCACCTTTCCAATTCTTAGACATGCGAGAGAGAGAGAGAGAGAGAGAGAGAGAGAGAGAGAGAGAGAGAGAGAGAGAGAGAGAGAGAGAGAGAGAAAGCTGAAGCAATAGCAATTTAGTGGAGGGAGGTATGAAGGGATATGAGAGAGAGAGAGAGAGAGAGAGAGAGAGAGAGAGAGAGAGAGAGAGAGAGAGAGAGAGAGAGAGAGAGAATATGGAGGAAAGGAGGAATGACTTAAAGGGGGAATGTGATGGTGCTGAGAGAGAGAGAGAGAGAGAGAGAGAGAGAGAGAGAGAGAGAGAGAGAGAGAGAGAGAGAGAGAGAGAGAGAGAGAATGGATAAGCGATGCCACGAAAGAGGGAGGAAGGGATTTCTTGGTAAATGGAGAGAGAGAGAGAGAGAGAGAGAGAGAGAGAGAGAGAGAGAGAGAGAGAGAGAGAGAGAGAGAGAGTGTAGGAAAGATTGATTTTGGAAAAGAATAAATGGAGAGAGAGGGAGAGAGGGAGAGAAGGATGGAGGTAAACAAAGAAACAGGTGGAGGAAGGAGGTAATGGAGGAGGAAGAGAAGAAAGAGGAGATGGAAGAGAAGAGGTGATGAAGGGAAGAGGGAGAGACGAGGAATGGAGGAAAGAGTAGAGAAATAATGGGTGGAGGAAAGGATTGAAGAGAAGGGAGGGAAATGGGAAGGAAGAAGGAAGAGGAACAAGAGAGAAAGGAAGATAGGAAAGGAGAAAAATATAAAAAAATGATAAGAGGGAAAACGAACGAAGAAAATAAGGAACAGGATTGAGAATGGAAGGGAAAATGATGATGAAAAATGAAAAAAAGAATAAAAGCAGGAAGGAAAAACAAAAGGAGAAAATGGAGGAAAAATAGAAATAAGGAAAGCTGAAAAAGGAAAAGGAAAAAGGAAATGGAAAAGAAAGAAGGAAAAAATAGGAAAATAAAATGGATGCAAGAAGAAAAATGTAGGAAAAGAGGGAGAGGGAAGAAAGTAAAAGAAAGATGGAAAAAAAAGGAAAGCGAGGAGAGAGGAAAGAAAGAGAGAGAAGGAAGGAAAAAGGGAAAAAAGAGAAGGAAAAGACTAGGACAGAGAAAAGAAAATAAAGAAGGAGGGAAGTAGAAGATAAAGAAAGGACGAAGGAAGGGAAAGAAGAATAGAAGGAAGGAAATGAGAGAACTTAAGAATGAAGTGAGAGAAGGCAAGAAAGAAGGACAAAAAGAAAAGTAAAGAACGAGAGAATGAAAAAGAGAAGCAGGGAAGAAAGGAAGGCAGTGAAAGAAGTTAAGAACGAGGGAAATGAGAGAAGCTACGAAGGAAGGAAGGAAGAGAAGAGGTGGAGAATAAAGGAAGGAAGGAAGGAGGGAGAGAGGGGGAGGTTGGTGTATACGTTATCCAAGGAATTACTTTTTCACGACAGATTCTTTGGCTAAGTTTGCACAAGATAAAAAAAAAACCGCCTTCATACACGCTCATATATTTTTGCTATTCTTTTATTTTTATTTTTTTGTTTTGAAATGACTTGTTTGCACGTTTGACCTACCTTCCTTCCTTCCTTCCCTGCTTCTGTCTTTCTTTCTTTCTATTTTTCCTTCTTTCCACTTTTCTTCCTTCCTTCCCTCCTTTCTTGTTTGTTTCTTTTCTTTCATACTTTTTCCTTTACTTTTTTCTTCCTTCGTTCCTTTTCTCCTTCCTTTTTCCTTCTTCGTTTCCTCAGTCATTCCTCCCTTCTTGCCTTTCTTTTCCTTTCTTTTTTCTTTTTTTCCTTCCTTGTTTTCTTCTTTCTTTTTCATCCACTCACACATCCATTAAATTCTTTCTTTCCTTCTTTTTTTTATTTTTTCTTTTAAATTATTCATTCATTCAATCTTTCGTTAATTTACTCCTTCGTTTTCTTTCTCATTTCCTTCTTTCTTTTCCTTCTTCCTTATCACTTCCATTTTTCTTTTATGTCATTGATTTATTCATTTTTTATTTCTCTGTTTTATTCCTACTTTCTTTTTTCCATATTCTTTTCTAAATTCCTTCCATTCTCTGTCTCTCTCTCTCTCTCTCTCTCTCTCTCTCTCTCTCTCTCTCTCTCTCTCTCTCTCTCTCTCTCTCTCTCTCTCTCTCTCTCTCTCTCTCTCTCTCTTTTTATTCTTGTTTCTCTGCTTCGTTAGTGGCGTGTTTGTCTGTTTCTTTACTTTGTTTCTTGTTTATTTTATTTTATTTACGTTCGTCTTCGTTTTCTTCTTTTCCATTTTTGTAGTGTTGGTAGTAGTAATAATAGTAATAGTGTCATTATTATTATTATTACTACTATTATTACTATTATCATTATTATTGCAATGCTCGTTATCCTGATCGCCGCAACCACCATTATTTTTATTATTGGTGTTGTTATCATCACCACCACCACCACCATCACCATTTTTTATTAGTACCACCATCACCATATATCACCATAACCACCATCACTGAGTTCCACCATCATTATCACCACCACCACCACCATTGTAAGCATCACCACCACCACCACCTTATGCTTATTACTATCATCACCACGACCATCATCAACACCATCATCTCTGCTATTGTTACCAGCACCACCATTATCATTATTACTATTGCTACCACCACCACCACCACCACCACCACCACCACCACCATACTCATTATCTTCTTCAAATTCACCATCACTACCATCACCATTACTATTACTACTATCATCACCATCATTATACCCATTATCCTTATTACCACCACCACCATCACCACCACAATTAGGCCTGATAATTGTCCCCCAGACATGGTGGCGGAGGCAGGCTGAATATTTTTTGATGAACCATTAATTAATTGTGTGGCGGGCCGTGCCGTATTTCCGTATGGGATTAACGGTTGTGGTGGTGGTGGTGGTGGTGGTGGTGATAGTAATGGTGGTGGAAGTATTTTATGCATTGTTGTCGTTGTTGTTGTTGTTATTGTTGTTGTTGTTGTTTTTATTATTATTATTGCTAGTGTACTACTACTACTACTACTACTACTACTACTACTACTACTACTACTACTACTACTACTACCACTCCTGCTTTATAATATATTGATAACATGAATATTGGTAGATAAAGAAGTAGTGTAGGAACAAAGGATCTAAAAGATTTGACAGTAGGATTATACATTATGCATCGTGACCATTACACACACACACACACACACACACACACACACACACACACACACACACACACACACTATTTCTTATTTATTTTCCCCAAAGAATTAAGTTCAGCTTTTACTAACACAGAAAAATTAAATTGATAGTGAATGATGAAAATGATCGTGATAGTGATGATTGGTGCTTTGTGATGGTGAGAGGAGAAAAAGAGAGATACATTGATGTTTGGTGGTGAAAGTGGTGGTGATGAAGATGTTGGTGATGGTGAGGAGAATGGCGTCACAGTGTTAATAATGGTGAGGGTATGAGGTGGTGGAAAATGGTGTAGTAGTAGTGGTGGTGATGGTGGTGAATGGTGTTGATGTAACTTACAACCCTGCTCTCTCTCTCTCTCTCTCTCTCTCTCTCTCTCTCTCTCTCTCTCTCTCTCTCTCTCTCTCTCTCTCTCTCTCTCTCTCTCTCTCTCTCTCTCTCTCTCTCTGCCCTTTCATCTCTTCCTATCTTTCTCTCTCCCTTTGTTCTTTTTTGTATTTTTTTCATATGTTTCGTTCCCTCCCCATATATTTCTTCCCGTTTTCCAACATATTCTCTTTTTCTTTCGTTTTCTTTTTCCTTCTCGCGTCATTTATCAAACTTTTCACCTATTCCCTTATCTTTTATTTCTTGGTTTCTTTATTTGTTTTCCATTTAACGTTTTTTACTCCTATTTCCTCCTCCTCCTCCTCCTCGTTTGTTTGGTTAT
>NC_087175.1:3222500-3227500 GCF_035594125.1 Scylla paramamosain | reverse complement strand
TCACCTCACCTTACCTAACCTCACCTTATCTCACCTCACCTCACCTCACCTCATCTTACCTTACCTAACCTCACCTTATCTCACCTCACCTCACCTCACCTCACCTCACCTCACCTCACCTCACCTCACGTAAAATTAACATAGCATAACATTCTGGCTTTATAAATGGGCACACGAGCAAACATCACTAATACAAAAGGTACCAATTTAACTTCCCCACCTTTTTTTTTTAAGCCTCTAGAATAATCACAGCGTACTTTTTCTTTTTTATATGGCAGTGTGGAAATAATGCTGTGGAAATAGAGTCTGGCTGTCGAAATAGAGGTAGGGCTTAGGTCGGTAGATTTTTTTTTTTTTTTTTTTTTTTCAGGCTGTTTTACGTGTGATTTTTTTTTATTTATTTTTTTTGAGCGATGTGTATAGTCGTCAGGTACTCGATAGTAAAGTCTTGGTATGGTATAGAATGCAGTAAATAGGAAATAGTAAAGGGTGATGAGTGATAGTTTGTCGTGTGTACTAAATAGTGATGAAGAGTAGAGTGTAGAGTAGAGGTAACAGAAAATAGTGAAGGAGAGTAAAGTTGCTGTTTCTTGTATGTTCTGAATAGTGAATAATTGTAAGGTAAAATTGTATAGTTGATAGGAAACTGCAAAATTTACTGAGGAATAGAAAATAGTAAAGAAATTATTGTAATAAAAGAATAGTAAGATAAAGCAAATAGGAAATAGTGAATAAATAATAATAATAATAAATAAATAAATAAAATGACGAGAATAATAAAAGTCCAATAAGGAATATTATGATGCCGAAAAATTTTGAATAATGGAAGAAATTATAAAGCAACAAAATAACAAAATATAGCAAGGCGTGATATATGGAAGAAAATTAATAGTGAATAGCGTAGTAAGGTGTTGTGAAATTGTGAAAAATGGATATCGTGAATTTTGACGTAGTTATTTGAAAAGATTATAGCGTATCTGTTTATGTATTATTATTATTATTTTTTTTTACGTGTGATACAGGTTCGTCAAGGGGGGAGAGGGGGATGAGGTATAAGAAAAATATGTTAAATTGTAACGTAGTAAATAGAGTAAAGAAGTCACTATTTTTTTATTTTTATTTTTTTCCGCTGCATTAATGAAGTTCAGTATTGCGATTTAAATTAAGGTCTGGTAATATGAGTATCTAGTCTCTCGTAATATGGTTAGATTAGGCAAGGTAAAAGTGAACTAAAAACAAAAATTAAGACGACGTTATGTAAGGTAAATTAAAGTTAATGTATAGAAGGTAATGTTAGCTTAAGTTGGGTAAATTTAGGGAAGGTAAGATAAGCTAACATAAGTACGATAATGAAGGGTTAAGACAGGTTTGGTAAAGTACGATAATATTAGGTAAAATTTAGGTTACTTGAAATTAAATGACGTTAGGTAATACTAGATAAAACAAGATTGCGTTTCGATAGTTTAGGTACGGTATTGTTAGATGAGATAACACACACAACACACGTCACTACAAACACACAAAAACAATAACAAACACAACAATCACATATCACTGTAACACCAGAAGACAAACACAACACACTCACTAAAACATAACACAACA
This sequence comes from Scylla paramamosain, assembly GCF_035594125.1. Taxonomy (NCBI): domain Eukaryota; kingdom Metazoa; phylum Arthropoda; class Malacostraca; order Decapoda; family Portunidae; genus Scylla; species Scylla paramamosain. The sequence continues at coordinate 3,225,895 of NC_087175.1, read as the reverse complement.
CAACACCATCACTATAAACACACCAAAACACAAGAAACACAAAAAAAAAAACATCACTACACACCAAAAACAACACAAAACATCACTACAACTACACCAAAACGTCAACACCAACACCACATCATCTTCCGGGCTTTGGGTGTATCCTTGCTTGTGTCACCGAGTGTGTCCGGAAGGTGAGGGAAGGTCGTGGGTATTCAGGAGTCTCTCTCTCTCTCTCTCTCTCTCTCTCTCTCTCTCTCTCTCTCTCTCTCTCTCTCTCTCTCTCTCTCTCTCTCTCTCTCTCTCTCTCTCTCTCTCTCTCTCTCTCTCTCTCTCTCTCTCTGTCCACACACGTACCAGAGCAGTGATGTGGTGGTGGTGGTGGTGGTGGTGTGGTGTGGTGAGGTGTGTGTTGGTGTAAAGGTGATGTGCCGCTGAAAGAGAGAGAGAGAGAGAGAGAGAGAGAGAGAGAGAGAGAGAGAGAGAGAGAGAGAGAGAGAGAGAGAGAGAGAGAGAGGCTCAATGCAATATATATCTTGATGTGTTTGTTAATCTCCGCATATTTATTGATATTTTGCGTTTATTCATTTGTCTATTTATTAATTTGTCTGTCTATTTATTTTTTGCCATTATAAACCACAGTGGAGGTAAAATATGCAGCGGATTTCACCATAAAATGCTAAAAAATTATATTTGGCAGACAATTAATTTGTATTAATTTCATTTATGCGTACTTTTCATTCTCTCTCTCTCTCTCTCTCTCTCTCTCTCTCTCTCTCTCTCTCTCTCTCTCTCTCTCTCTCTCTCTCTCTCTCTCTCTCTCTCTCTCTCTCTCTCTCTCTCTCTCTCTCTGTGTGTGTGTGTAAAGGATTTGCAGTCACGGTCATTGGCATCAACGTTACCTGTGTGTTAATTAACGAGGAAAGGTGAGGCGCTTTCTACCTGAGTGCCTGTGTGTGTGTGTGTGTGTGTGTGTGTGTGTGTGTGTGTGTGTGTGTGTGTGTGTGTGTGTGTGTGTGTGTGTGTATGTGGGTGTGTGTTTGACTTGAAGACAGAAATATATGCACGTGTCTTGATTTCTGTGTGTGTGTGTGTGTGTGTGTGTGTGTGTGTGTGTGTGTGTGTGTGTGTGTGTGTGTGTGTGTGTGTGTGTGTGTGCGCTCACGTGCGTGCGTTTTTATAGCTGTGTAGCGTGTCATATTTACATTAGCCGCCTTATATGTCAGTCTGTGTTGGTCTCTCTCTCTCTCTCTCTCTCTCTCTCTCTCTCTCTCTCTCTCTCTCTCTCTCTCTCTCTCTCTCTCTCTCTCTCTCTCTCTCTCTCTCTCTCTCTCTCTCTCTCTGGTTTTCAGTACAATTTTTCCAGGAACATAAAAATCTAACTTTGATTCTCTCTCTCTCTCTCTCTCTCTCTCTCTCTCTCTCTCTCTCTCTCTCTCTCTCTCTCTCTCTCTCTCTCTCTCTCTCTCTCTCTCTCTCTCTCTCTCTCATAGAAATAACCAGGCTTATTCATGGACTTATAGGATTCCAGAACTATGGAGGATGAAGCCGCTTGTGGGGGGATTAAGAGAGAGAGAGAGAGAGAGAGAGAGAGAGAGAGAGAGAGAGAGAGAGAGAGAGAGAGAGAGATCAATGTTAGATCACACGTACATGTTACTGAAAAATTATAGACAGACTGACAGAGAGAGAGAGAGAGAGAGAGAGAGAGAGAGAGAGAGAGAGTGATCAAAGTTAGATTATACGTCACTGGACAATTATGTTGAAAAATGAGGCCAGAGAGAGAGAAGAGAGAGAGAGAATGTATATATATATTCTGAGTGGTGGGGAGTAATTGAAACACGGGTCGCTGTTACCGTAGACTTTTTGTTCCTCCCCACCGAGAAATGAGTGTCACTTGTGTTATTCCTCATTCACCTTTCGTCGTTTCTCTCTCTTTCCCTCCGTATTTTATTTTATTTCCTCTCGTTCTTCTTTTTGACTTTTTTCCTTTTTCTTTTCTTCTCGTTCTCTTATTTTTTCGTTCGTCATTCGTTTAATTCCGTTATTTTTTTTTTGTTTGTCTCATTGCATCTATATTTTTACTCTCTCTCTCTCTCTCTCTCTCTCTCTCTCTCTCTCTCTCTCTCTCTCTCTCTCTCTCTCTCTCTCTCTCTCTCTCTCTCTCATATGTTCTAGTTCACCTCCCTCCCTTCATCCCTCTCTCTTTCCTTCTTTCCCTCCCTCCCTCCCTCCCTCCCTTCTCTCTTTACCTTCGTCTTTGCCGTCTTTCTTCTTCCTCTCCATTTTTTCCTTCTCTCCTTTCATGGTCAGGAAAAACATAACCCTTTCCTTTTCTTTCCTCCCTCTCCCTCTCTCCCTCTCCTTTTTTTCTCTCTCCCTTCACTCCTGCCATCTTTATCTCCTGTTTATGTTCTCTACACTTTGCTGTTTTCTCTCCTTTCTTCTTTTGTCTCTTCGTTCTCCCTCTCCCTCTCTTCCTAATTAGAACACCGTAGTACCGTCTTTCTTTTTCTCTCCTTTACTCTTCTTTTTCTTTATTTTTACTTTTTTTCTTGTCTTTTCTTTTTCTCTCACCCTCCTTCCTTTGATTCTCTCTCTTCTCTCCGTCTTTTTCCACTTTCTTTCTCTATTCCCTCTCCCTTTCTGGACATTTCTACATCATTTCATTCATTAATTTTCTCTCTCTCTCTCTCTCTCTCTCTCTCTCTCTCTCTCTCTCTCTCTCTCTCTCTCTCTCTCTCTCTCTCTCTCTCTCTCTCTCTCTCTCTCTCTCTCTCTCTCTCTCTATTTCCTCCCTTTATACTCCCCTCTTCTCCCTTTTATCCCTCGCTTCCTATTCATCTTGTCCTCCTCCTCCTCCTCCTCCTCCTCCTCCTCATTTACCTCCATGTATCCTCCATCCTTCCATCTCGCTATTCTTCTTTTATCATCCTTTAGTAATCATCCTTCTATCTCCAGTTCATTAATACTATGGCGGTGTGGCTATTTTTTCTCGTACTACACATATATAATTCTCTTTTGTAACTTTTTCTTTTCTCTTCAGGTGTTTCTATCAATTAATACCTGTGTCTCTTGTTTCTTTCTCTCTTCCTTCTCCTCTTTCTATTTTTTTTTCTCATGTCATCGTTCTTATTACTCTTCCTGCAGTCAAAGGCTTTTTCTTTCTTCACAGACACCTTCGTCACACCTTTTGTTAGTATATTCAGATCCCAGCTTCCTTATTTTGTAGGCTTTAGTTGTTTTTTTTTTTATTATTTTGAAATTTCATGTATATATTTTTGTTACCTTTTTACCCTTAATTTCATCACTACTATTATTTTTTATGCAGTTCTGTTTCAACGCTATATGACCTTTCTTTTTTTTCTCTTCTTTTTTTCTTTTTTTCTTTTTTTGTTCCACCACGCAAGAATTTT
>NC_087175.1:3215000-3217500 GCF_035594125.1 Scylla paramamosain | reverse complement strand
TTGTGTGTGTGGTGGTGTTTTGGGTGATGTTGTGGGTGTTTGTGGTTTGTGTGGTGGTGGTGGTGTGGCGTGTGCATTGCGTTTTGGTGTGTGTGGTGAGGTGGGATGGTGTTCCTTCTTTTGTGGATGTAGCGGGTGTAGGAGACCCGCTGCTGGGCCTTGCTTTTGTGGGAGTGTGGCTGTGTCTTGCTGTGGCCACGGGAGGAGGAGGAGGAGGAGGAGGAGGAGGAGGAGGAGGAGGAGGAGGAGGAGGAGGAGGAAGAGGAGGAGGTAGCAGCAGCAGAAGATAATGAGGGAGAAGAGGAGTACTGCTTGACTACCTCCCCTTGTCTCTTCCAACCCTCCTCCTTATCCTTTTCCTCATTGCTGCTGGAGGAGGCAGAAGTGGAGGAAGAAGAGAGTGAAGTGGAGGAGTTAAGTGGCATCTTCACTCTTCGCGGCGTCTCGTCAGTGCCCCTCCCCTTCACCTCCACCACCTCCACCTCCACGCTAGTATGAACATTGCGTCTATTTCTGCTTTTCACCTTCCCACTACTGCCTGGCAACACTGAGATTCTGACGTCAGTGGAGAAAGTAATGCGCCCCGTTGACAACACCTGCAGGTCACGCCCTCTTATCCACGATACCTGGGGGGAAGGAACGGGCCATTAATGAGGGACAGGTGTGCTCAGGTGTGCTCAGGTAAGGGAAGGGGTGCTAAGGGTACCTGGCGGAATAATTATTAGGGTTAGGTTGTGTTAGTGTTTTTAGTTACCTGAGGAGCAAGAGGGACAGGTAAAGAGGCGTGTATGGGAGGTAATTAGGATGATATAGGTGAAGCGTACAGGTAGACGTGGGTAAAATGTAGAGGAAATTTTACCTGTTTAATTATTAGGTTTGGTTTTTATACACCTATAGAATAGAAAGAGAGGCAGCTTAAGGAATGGTCATTAATGTTATACGGGTAGAAATGTACAGGTGAACTCGGAAAAAAAAATAAATAAAAGATCTACGAGTATATTAAATGTATTATAATTAAATTCTACGCTGAGTGACGGGACAGGTAAAAAGTGTGTGGTAATTAGTGAAACAGGTTAAAAAAACATACAAGTACAGGAATTAAAGCAGAGAGAGGGAGAGATAAAGGGAGTTAGCACGGGACTAATTATTGTGGCTAATGATTTTTCGTTCACCTGAGAGAGGGAGGGAGGAAGGGAGAGAGGGAGGGATGGGTGGGGGAAGTGAGGGACAGACAAATGAGGGGAGGGAAGCGTCAGTAATTAGGCTTATAAAGGTGTAAAATTGACAGGTACATGTGAGAAAAACTGAAAATATTGACAGGTAGTTGTGAAAGTTGAAGAGTAATTGACAGAAAGATGTGACGAAGAAGTGAAAGAAAGAACAAGTGAAAAAGTAAATAGGCAGGAAAGAAAATAACGAAAATAAATGAACATACCAACAAAAAGTAGACATTATATTGACAATGAAAAAAAACAATAGATAAATAAAAAAATATAAAGGACAGGTTGATAGAAAAAAAAAGTAATGAAAACGAAAAACATACACATACGAACAAAAAAGAAAAGTAGACAATTAAAGGAATGAACTCCCTATCCTTAAACTTACCTAGTCTTCCATTAAGCCTCCCTATTGACAGACACGTGAAAGAAAACGTAGACACAGAAAACGAGGAAGATGAAAATGAAAAGAAACACACAAACGCGAAGAAAACGAAAGACAGAGCGGAAATAAACGAAAGAAGAGAAACGTAGAGCAGATGTGAAAATTAATAAGCTACATATACCTGGCAGAATTAATTGATAAGTACCACACCTGGCAAGTAATTCCACCGGTACTTTTCATAAAGGATTAAACCGGTACAAGAGAGAGAGAGAGAGAGAGAGAGAGAGAGAGAGAGAGAGAGAGAGAGAGAGAGAGAGAGAGAGAGACTACTGCTCGCCTGAAAACAATTAACTGAGAGAGAGAAAAAAAATATATACTAAGCAAAGAATACCCGAGAGAGAGAGAGAGAGAGAGAGAGAGAGAGAGAGAGAGAGAGAGAGAGAGAGAGAGAGAGAGAGAGAGAGAGAGAGAAGAATTTCTACTTAAGGAAAAACGCAGTGAAAAGAGGGAGGCAAAATATGCAATAGAACAGAGAGAGAGAGAGAGAGAGAGAGAGAGAGAGAGAGAGAGAGAGAGAGAGAGAGAGAGAGAGAGAGAGAAAAACATGCTTATTGGTGATTTTTAGTCCTGTCTTTGTTTATGTCTGTTGGTTATGTACGTGTGTGTGTGTGTGTGTGTGTGTGTGTGTGTGTGTGTGTGTGTGTGTGTGTGTGTGTGTGTGTGTGTGTGTGTGTGTGTGTGTGTGTGTTTACGTAATGGTGTGTGTTGAACGCCTCTCTTAAGATGCTTTTTCAAGAAGCTTTGTAATTATCTTTCCTTCTTTTCCTTCCTCCCCCTCCTCCTTTTTGTTCCCCCCTCTCCCTCCTTCCCTCCCTCTCTCCCTCTCCTTCATTCTCTC
>NC_087175.1:3205000-3207500 GCF_035594125.1 Scylla paramamosain | reverse complement strand
GGAGAGAGAGAGAGAGAGAGAGAGAGAGAGAGAGAGAGAGAGAGAGAGAGAGAGAGAGAGAGAGAGAGAGAGAGAGAGGAATGGGTGGACAGAAAGGCATTTGGAAAGCTGCAAAAGAGGAGTAAGAGGAAACTAAAAGAGAAACGAAGAGAGAGAGAGAGAGAGAGAGAGAGAGAGAGAGAGAGAGAGAGAGAGAGAGAGAGAGAGAGAGAGAGAGAGAGAGAGAAAGTTAGAGATCAAGGAAGAAATAGTTGAAGGAAGAAGAGGGAAATTAGGAAGTAAGAGGAGGAGGAGAAAGAAGAAGAAGAAGAAGAAGAAGAAGAAGAGGAGGCGATGCAAGTGGGAGCGAGCGGGTGCAATGAGAGAGAGTGAGAGAGAGAGTGAGAATAAGAAAGGATTGAGGCAAAGTCGGAGGAGAAAGAGAGAGAGAGAGAGAGAGAGAGAGAGAGAGAGAGAGAGAGAGAGAGAGAGAGAGAGAGAGAGAGAGAGAGAGAGAGAATATTTGAGAAAGGTCAGACGTGGAAGAACAGAAGAGGAATTAAATATAGGAAGAAGAAGGAGAGAGAGAGGGAGAGAATAAGAAAGGAAGAGGAGGAGGAGGAGGAGATAAGAATGAGGAAAGAGAAGAGGACAAGGTAGTGAGATAGGAGGAGAAAGGAAACAATAAATAAAGAAGGGGAAATAACAATAGTGAGTGATGGAGAGAGAGAGAGAGAGAGAGAGAGAGAGAGAGAGAGAGAGAGAGAGAGAGAGAGAGAGAGAGAGAGAGAGAGAGAGAGAGAGAGAGAGGACGGCAAATTCAAGAAAGAAATCGAGGAAGAAGAAAAAAATCAACAAAATTATAAGATGAAAGAGAATAAGTACAAAAAAAAATGAAAAAAAGCGAAGAAAGAAAAAAAATGGAAAAGTAAAAAAAAAAGTGAAAGAGAATAAATAAAAAAAAGGAACGAAGATAAAGAAAGAAAAAAAAAACAAGAGTAAAAGTAAGGGAAGGGGTAACACGAAGAAAGAGGCGTCAAGTCAGAGGAAGAGGAGGAGGAGGAAGAGGAGGAGGAGGAGGAGGACAGTGTAAGACCGACACTCTTCCTTGCTAAAACTTAACCTTGAAAAATGGAGGAAAATAAACACATTGGTGAGAGTAAAGAGGAGTCAAGAGGACATAAGGAAGAGGAAGAGGAAGTGTGTGGAAGAGCTGTAAGACCCTCAGTTTTCTCCCCTCTTAATGTTTGCTCTTCAAAGTGATAAAATATATAATAATGTCGGTGAGTGTATTTAGATGTGAGGTCAAGAGGAAGAGGAAGAGGAATTTGGAACAGACACGAGAGTCAGTTCTCTTCTTGGTTTTGTTTGTAATCTTAACTTTAAAGAGAATTATGAAAAATAGACAATCAGATGAGAGGAAAGAGCAGTAAAGAGGAAGAGGAAGATTACTTGACTCTTGTTAGAACTTAAATATTCACTTTTAGATGAAAGTAAAGAGTTAATAAAGAGGAATTAAGAGAAAAAAACAAGAGGAATAGTGTAGAGAATACGAGACTCTTAAATATATATGTTACTAAATATACAGTAGACAAAATACAGTATAATCTTTGTTCAGATTAAAGAGGACAAGAGGAAGAGGAAGATGGAAGATGAATAGAGAGTTAGTAAATGTTTCACACCCTTGCTGAAATAAATTTATAAGTGATAATAAGTAATAAATGAAAGGAAATAAAGAGGACAATAAAAATAAGAGGACAGTATTTTTCCAGCAAGGTGAAAATGAAGAGTACAGCGAACAAATAAGAGGAGCAGAGTACAGGTGTGCCTCTTCCTTCCTCGCTAGGTGAAAGTAAAGAGGAGGTTTAAAGGAAGAAGACTTGTTTTATCTCGCTCGTCCTTTCCAGTTAGGTATTGTAAAGTCAGGCAGCTGTGTGATATATTTATGTATTTATCACTGGCAACGAGTGGCGCGGGTGAGACTTGTCAATACAAATGTGTATAGCTTGGTAAGGTGAGTTTTTTTTATTGTTATTATTATTATTATTATTTATTTATTTATTTATTTATTTATTTTTTATTTTTTTTTTTGCAATGTACTGTTATATTTTCGCTTCAGGGATTCAGATATACAGGAAACGCGGACATGGTACCCCTGCATGCGTGGCGGAGCAATGTCATGTGTTACTCGTGTGCTGAGTGGCGACGAGTGACGAGGGTGTGATGTAGTAATAGGAATGTGTGTGGCTTGCTGAGTTGTGTTTGCAGTGGCGAGTTACGTGCAGTGGTAGCCAGACGGGTTTGAGTTTGCAAGTGCTGAGTGTCATAATCTGAAATGTTGGCCAGGCATGTAGTTTCGCAGTTCTATAACACGATAAAGTTGATGGACTGGGCTGTATGGAGGGCAGACTTGTCGCTGATACAAGAACGTCGAGAACAAGATAGAGTCTTCGTGGCTTTGAAAACTCTTCTTTTCATCCACTTAAACCCCAAGTATTCGTCTTACAAGATTAAAGAGATT
>NC_087175.1:3197500-3200000 GCF_035594125.1 Scylla paramamosain | reverse complement strand
TCTCTCTCTCTCTCTCTCTCTCTCTCTCTCTCTCTCTCTCTCTCTCTCTCTCTCTCTCTCTCTCTCTCTCTCTCTCTCTCTCATTAGATTTGACGATAATTCACGTGAGAATAAGTTCATTAAAGCACTTTTTTGTGTCTCCTGTCATATCTAATTCACTCGTTTCTCTCTCTCTCTCTCTCTCTCTCTCTCTCTCTCTCTCTCTCTCTCTCTCTCTCTCTCTCTCTCTCTCTCTCTGATGTGTTTTTAGCGTTGTTATTGTCAGTAACAGTAGTAATAGTAGTAGTAGTAGTAGTAAGGGCGAAAGATTAAGACTAATACAAACTGATGCTTTTAAGGACAAACACTGGAGTTCTAAATGCACTTATTGGGATTTATACGTGAGACTTATGGTTTTCGATACTCTCTTGTGGGTTTTACAGTGTGAATTTCGGTTTTTAATAGTCCTAGGGCCGATAGATACTGCTGTTAGTTGAATATTGTGGAGATGAATACACCGTTACCTTCCTAATCCTTTGAGTCCTACACGGCGCGACTAAAGCTTCATTCAGTGGCTGTAGTGTGGCGTTGTATAAATAGTGCTGAGAGAAAATGGGTTTGGTAATTGTAGTGTTTGTGGTGGTGAGGCTTTGTATGTTTGCTGTATCATCGTTGTTGTTGTTGTTGTTTAATTTGTGGTTTGTTTATCTATGGGTTTGTTATGTTTAGAAAGGGTTTGGTCATCTTGTTTGTGTGTTCATTTGTTTAGTTTGTTTGATATATTTGTTTGTTTCGTTTTCTCTTGTTATTTTATTTATTTATTTTATTTTTTTTTTAGTCGTCCATTTGTTTTATTTATCCACGGTTTTTATAATGGATATGGATTTGTTATGTTTAAAAGGTTTGTTCATCTTGTTTGTGTGTTCATTTATTTAGTTTGTTTTCTATATTCATTTATTTCATGTTATCTGCTTATTTTTTTTCCAGGCATCCATTTGTTTTATATATCCACTGTTTATTAACTAATCAGTATATTTCTTATTTTATTTCACTCTCGTCATATTTATTTATTTTTTATTTTTATTTATGTACATCAGCAATTTATTTCGTTTATTTATTTTTATTTATTCGCTGATTTATTTTCATTTGATTATTTACTTATTCATTTCTCTTCTTGAACTTGATTTCGGATCACTCAAATACTTAATTTTCTTAATAGAATCATCTCACACCACTCAAATTTAAGTATTAAGCGTCATTATTCGTTGAAGGGTTAAGGACTAAAATATAAATAAACTCTGTGTGTGTGTGTGTGTGTGTGTGTGTGTGTGTGTGTGTGTGTGTGTGTGTGTGTGTCTGGGCTAATAGGAATATATAGTGTCGTTTTTATACACGTTGATAACACATAAGTGGCACCTTGAACACACATAATTACACTCCTGACTACTGGCTTGATTATATTCCCTGACACCTTGAGTACACCTGGGCCACAACTCACCCTCTCTTGACCTTCGCCCCTCACACCTTATTCACGCCTCCTTTTTTTTTTTTTTTTTTTTTTTTTTTTTTTTTTTTTTAGTCAGATACGCTTTTACAGGTTAATTATTGCTTCATTTGTTTGTAAAAGTGTGTGTGTGTGTGTGTGTTTTATTTATTTGTCTTGTGTAGGTTTTGTTTATGTACCTTTTTTTTTTTGTTTTTTTATTTTTGTTTCTGTCTTACTTCTTTCGTGTTTTATATAGACTTTTTTTCATCTTAATTATTTCTCTGGTTTGTAAAGTGTATTTTTTTTCTTTTGTCTTGTGTTTGTATATATATTTTCAATCTTTTTTCTTTAACCTAACGTGACCTAACCTAACCTAACCTTAACTTAACCTAACGTAACTTAACCTAACCTCTTGTTTTTCCCTTATTTTATTGCTACACACATATTATTACTGCATTATGTATTTCTTTTATCTTACTCCTTTATTTCTTACACGCTGTCTCCATTCACCCTTTTCTTCATTCCCACCTCACACACTTCCTCCTTCACTCTGCTCTGCCCCCTCACACACTTCCTCCTTCACTCTGCTTCCATTCATACCTGCTCTTGTACCTTGCCCTCCTTCACTCCCTCCTCCCTTCCCTTGCATCTCCCACACAATCTCTTCACACTCCCTTTTTCATATATGTTTGTTTTTACAGCCTACCTTCCTTTACCCTCATTTCCTCACACGACTCACACTCTCTCTTTCATAAATCCATTTTTTCTCATGTTTTTCTCGCTCCTTTGTTTCACTCTCCCTTTTCTTATTTTATATTTTAGTTGAGTTTTTTTTTTTTTTTACAGCATTGTTTTACGTTGTACATTCCTTCATTTTTTTTTCTTTTTCTAACAGTTTTCTTGCTTAAACCCTTTCATGCACGCTCTCGTCTTTAAACGTTACTTAGATGCACATTTTTTGATAATACACTTCTTGCTTCTCACCTCGGTCACCGCCCTTGTTCATACACTCTACGTGGAAAAAAAGCTTATACC
>NC_087175.1:3182500-3185000 GCF_035594125.1 Scylla paramamosain | reverse complement strand
GCCTTAGTGAAGGATGCCCCACTTACAGGTAACCGAGGAGGAGGAGGAGGAGGAGGAAGAGGAGGAGGAGGAGGAGGAGGAGGAGGAGGAGGAGGAGGAGGAGGAGGAGGAGGAGGAGGAGGAGGAGAAGGAGGAGGAGGCAGTGTGGAAGACCAAGCCATCGTGCGGTGAAGGAAGAGTATGAGAAGGATGTTTGTGGAAGAGGAGGAGGAGGAGGAAGAATAGGAGGTGGAGGAGGAGGAGGAGGAGGGAGGTAAGATGGGGTCAGTTTGTGGGAAGGGAGGAAGAAGTGAGGGAAGGAAGGAAGGAAGGAAGGAAGGAAGTACACTAGCTAGAGAGAGAGAGAGAGAGAGAGAGAGAGAGAGAGAGAGAGAGAGAGAGAGAGAGAGAGAGAGAGAGAGAGAGAGAGAGAGATTTAGGGGAAGGAAAAATGAAGTGCGGAAATAGAAGAATGAAGAGAGAAAAAGAAAGATGACCAAGAAGAAATGAAAGAGAAAAGGAAAAATGAAGGAGAGGATAAAGGAAGGAAAATGAAGACCAAGAGGAGGAGGAGGAGGAGGAGGAGGAGGAAATTAAAAGGAGGAAATTGTAAAGGAACATGGAAACCACAGAGAAAACGAAGCAGAGGAAAGAGAGAGAGAGAGAGAGAGAGAGAGAGAGAGAGAGAGAGAGAGAGAGAGAGAGAGAGAGAGAGAGAGAGAGAGAGAGAGAGAGAGGGAATTCCACGTGAAAAGGAGGAAAAAATAAGGTGCGGAAAACATGGGAAAGAATTTGCTAGGGGGAAAAAATCGACTAAATCCTCAACAATAGCAACGTACACACACACACACACACACACACACACACACACACACACACAGTTTCCCTTTACACAGCCATACAACACTCCCCCCTCCCTCCCTCAAGCCTATTTCACACATGTACACACACACACACACACACACACACACACACACACACACACACACACACACACACACACACACACACACACCGTAACGTAACACTATACGCTCGGCAGCAGGATTGTGAGAGAGAGAGAGAGAGAGAGAGAGAGAGAGAGAGAGAGAGAGAGAGAGAGAGAGAGAGAGAGAGAGAGAGAGAGAGAGAGAGAGAGAGAGAAAGGGTTCCTCTGTGTGTGTAAACGATGGGAAGCGGTTTTGGTGTGTGTGTGTGTGTGTGTGTGTGTGTGTGTGTGTGTGTGTGTGTGTGTGTGTGTGTGTGTGTGTGTGTGTGTGTACATGTGTGAAATAGGCTTGAGGGAGGGAGGGGGGAGTGTTGTATGGCTGTGTAAAGGGAAACTGTGTGTGTGTGTGTGTGTGTGTGTGTGTGTGTGTGTGTGTGTGTGTGTGTGTGTGTGTGTGTGTGTGTGTGTGTGTGTGTTTCCTTGCCTTTCAATATCAATATGTGAAAGCAACATAGGAAATAATAATAGATGATATATTACAGGTATTTTTTTTTCCTTGGCAATAATACACAGTGACTTATTGGCAGCGTGTGAATGGAAATCAATTAAAATAGAAATAATAAAACAAAATAAAATAAAATGAGGATATATTAATAAAAACTAACGAGAAAATGGATGCAAAAAGAAAATGACTTCACGAATTCTTTTTTTCTTTCTTCTTTATTTTATTTTATATTTTTTACAAGTGCATGATGCTAATTTCTACATTCCGTACTTGTTTATTTATTCAAACTGCAAATATATAAGCTGGAAGACTAGAAATGCTGCAAAAAACAGGAAAGAAAACGTGAAAAAGAAAAAAATAGCTCTTGAATATTTCATGAAAATTAGAGAGGAACGTGTTGAACTGAAAGCATCGTGTAATTTGAAGTTTATTAATAGAAGTAATAATAATAATAATAATAATAATAATAATAATAATAATAATAATAATAATAATGTTCATGATAAGAAGAAGAAGCAGAAGCACTACGATTAATATTCTCTCTCTCTCTCTCTCTCTCTCTCTCTCTCTCTCTCTCTCTCTCTCTCTCTCTCTCTCTCTCTCTCTCTCTCTCTCTCTCTCTCTCTCTCTCTCTCGACTACCTGGACTTCCTGACTTTACCTTCCATCTATCTTTCCTCCTCCTCCTCCTCCTCCTCCTCCTCCTCCTCCTCCTCCTCCTCCTCCTCCTCCTCCTCCTCCCACACTTGAGGTCTGTATCTCTCACTCATTCACTAAAATCTTGAGTGCTTACCTACCTCTTGCCTCTCCTCCTCCTCCTCCTCCTCCTCCTCCTCCTCCTCCTCCTCCTCCTCCTCCTCCTCCTCCTCCTCCTCCACTACCACATTCTTCTCTTCCTTATTTTCTTCCTCCTCCGAACTTTCTCGCATTTTTCTTCCTCGCTTTTTTCTTCTCCTCTCAGGTCGTTTTCCCTCTCCTCCTCCTCTTCCTCCTCCTCCTCCTCCTCCTCCTCCTCCTCCTCCTCCTCCTCCTTCTGCGTCTTCATCTTTCGTTCTATTCTCTGATTCTTTCTCCTCCTATTTTTTTGTG
>NC_087175.1:3157500-3165000 GCF_035594125.1 Scylla paramamosain | reverse complement strand
TTCTGTTTGTTCCTCCTCCTCCTCCTCCTCCTCCTCCTCCTCCTCCTCCTCCTCCTCCTCCTCCTCCTCCTCCTCCTCCTCTTCCTCTTACTCCTATCCTCTTTCTCTTACTCATCTCCTCCTCTTCCTCCTACTCATCGTCTTTGTTGTTGTTGTTGTTGTTGTTGTTGTTGTTATTATATTTCTTGTATTTTTTTCGTATTCCTATTCTTCTTTTATTGTTCATGTTTTTGTTCTTGTTTCTCTACCTCCTCCTCCTCCTCCTCCTCCTCCTCCTCCTCCTCCTCCTCCTCCTCCTCCTCCTCTCCTTCGATACAAATCCTTGAATTTGAATCCTTTTTTAGAGGGATTTTTCATTCTTATATCGTAGATCTCCTCCTCCTCCTCCTCCTCCTCCTCCTCCTCCTCCTCCTCCTCCTCCTCTTCCTCCTCCTTCTCCCATCTATAATGACGTCACTATAATGTCGATTTTTCGTTAAAATGACATTATGTTTTTGCTGACTTTTTTTCCATGCCGTTGCTAATCTGTATTTTTTTTTTCGTGTGTGTGTGTGTGTGTGTGTGTGTGTGTGTGTGTGTGTGTGTGTGTGTGTGTGTAGTGGTGGCGTGGGATTGTGTGTATGTGACGTGTACCTTCTTAACATCCTCCTCCTCCTCCTCCTCCTCCTCCTCCTCCTACTGATTTTTTTTCCTTTCTTTTTTTCATTTTTTTCATTCTGTCCTACAAGGCAATTAAAATCTCCGGTTTTCTCGCGCCAAGTTTAAATACTTCACTCCATCTAATTTCCTTTGTCTGTCTGTCTCTCTGTATGTCTGTGTGTCTGTCTCTTTGTGTTCATGTGTGTGTGTGTGTGTGTGTGTGTGTGTGTGTGTGTGTGTGTGTAAATATGAATGTGTCCCTAGTGTGCTCTCTCTCTCTCTCTCTCTCTCTCTCTCTCTCTCTCTCTCTCTCTCTCTCTCTCTCTCTCTCTCTCTCTCTCTCTCTCTCTCTCTCTGTTCTGTATTCTAGTCTTTCTCCCTTCTCCTTCTCTCCTTCCTTCTTTCTCTCCCTCCTTTTTCTTCCTTTTTTATCGCTTATTATTTTCACAATCCCTCCCTTCCTTCCTTCCTTTCTTTCTGCTCTTCCTTCCTTTTTTCTTACGTTCTCTCCCTCTTTACTTCTCTTTACTTCTCTCCCTTGTTCCCTCTTCCTCCCTTCCCTCCTTTCTTCTCTATCTCTTTCTCTCCTTCCTTGCCTCTCCTTTCCCTCCCTTCATCTCTCTCTCTCTCTCTCTCTCTCTCTCTCTCTCTCTCTCTCTCTCTCTCTCTCTCTCTCTCTCTCTCTCTCTCTCTCTCTCTCTCTCTCTCTCTCTCTCTATCCTCTCTTTCTGCGCTTATTCTCTTTTCGTCTTATTTTCCTCTTCTTTTTCTCTTCGTTCGATAAAATCAGCAATATTTTTTCTCATTATACTAAGGTCGCAAGAGAGAGAGAGAGAGAGAGAGAGAGAGAGAGAGAGAGAGAGAGAGAGAGAGAGAGAGAGAGTTCAATGTGTGTGCTGGGAAATAGAAATATGTTGGAAGAAGTAGAGAGACGTGAGAGAGAGAGAGAGAGAGAGAGAGAGAGAGAGAGAGAGAGAGAGAGAGAGAGAGAGAGAGAGAGAGAGAGAAATAAAAGATAAAAGGGTTTACAAAATGGATAAGAAGATGAAAGATGGAGACAGGAGAAAGGGGAGAAACGTAGGAGGGAAGAGAGGAAAGATGAAGAGGAAGGAAGGGGAAGCAGAGAGAGAGAGAGAGAGAGAGAGAGAGAGAGAGAGAGAGAGAGAGAGAGAGAGAGAGAGAGAGAGAGAGAGAGAGAAAAGAAGAAAAATGTGACACGTACAAATAAATGAAGGGAGAAATAAAGAGAGGAGGAGGGGAAGGGAAGAGAAGAGAAGAGGATGAAGAAGAGGAGGAGGAGGAGGAGGAATTAGGTCAGACAAAAGAAGAATGAGAGGGAAAGTTAAAGAAGGAAGGAAAGAAGGATGAAACTGAGGAAAAGGAGGAATAAAGAAGAAAAGTCAATAATTGAATAAGGAGATGAAGGAAGAAAAGGAAAAGGAAATGAATGGAGAGCAGGAGAGAAAGGAAAGTAAACGTAAAAAATAATAAAACAAAGAATGAGAGCAAATGAAGGAAGAAGAGGAGGAGGAAGAGGAAGAATGAAAAAAAGAGAGAGAGAACGAATAAGAGAACAAAGATAAACACAGAAACGAGATACAAGGAGAGAGAGAGAGAGAGAGAGAGAGAGAGAGAGAGAGAGAGAGAGAGAGAGAGAGAGAGAGAGAGAGAGGAACTGGATGGAGCTGAGAAATGGAGGAGGAAAAAATAAGACTGAAGAAGAAATGGAAGAAAAAGTAAGAGGAGGAAGAGGAAGAGGACGAAGAGGAAGAAGAAGAAGAGGAGGAGGAGGAGATAAGAGAGGCGGTAGTGTAGTTTGCATAAATAGTGTCACGAACCATCCCCTCCTTCCCCCCTTCCCCACTGCCCCCCACACCCGTCCCCCCCGCCTCTGCCCCCCCCCTCCAGATAATGCCTTGCCCTACGGCCAGCAACGGAACCCAGGAATTAGTGGTGACAAGGGGAGCGCCGACCCCCCCTCCTTGGGCAGGCTGTGGTGTTGGTGGTGGTGGTGGTGGTGGTGTTGGGGGGGAATAGAAAAGTGGGAGGATAGGTAGAGATGTGTGGAAGAATAGGAGGAGATAGATGAGAAAGAGGAAGAAGTAGAAAGAGAGGAGAATGAAGGAAAGGACGTGGAGGATTAGGTGGAGGGGGGAAGGAAAAAAGAAAGAAAATGGAGAAAGAAGAGGAAATGAAAAAAAGGACGAAAGAAAAGTACATAAAGGAAAGAAGAAAAAGAGGAGGAGGAGTTGGAAGAGGAAATGAAAAGAGGGAAAAAGTAGATAAAGAAAAGGAAAAGAAAAAGAGGAGGAGGAAGAGGAGGAGGACAGGAAAATAAAAAGCATATTGGTTAATGATGATGATAAAGTTGGTAAGAGTAGTAGCAGTAATAATAATAATAATAATAATAATAATAATATGATACCAGCAGTAGTAGTAGTAGAAATAGTAGTAGTAGTAGTAGTAGTAGTTTTCATAATATTTATAATAATAATTAATACCGGTGATAATATGATAATCTTAACCATGTGTTCTATTTATAATATAGTGAAACGATTAATAATTTGGCTAAAGAGTATCTGACGTCGTTGTTGTTATTATTATTATTATTATTATTATATTATTATTATTATTGTTGTTGTTGTTGTTGTTGTTGTTGTTGTTGTTGTTGTTGTTGTTACCGTGTTTTGTACATGAATTATTATTGTAAACTATTCTCTCTCTCTCTCTCTCTCTCTCTCTCTCTCTCTCTCTCTCTCTCTCTCTCTCTCTCTCTCTCTCTCTCTCTCTCTCTCACTTTCACTATCCTCCTTTTCATTATAATTACAATTAGTTAGGGCGAAGGATTGTAATTGCCTTGTATTTCCATTACTTGAGAGAGAGAGAGAGAGAGAGAGAGAGAGAGAGAGAGAGAGAGAGAGAGAGAGAGAGAGAGAGAGAGAGAAATTAAATTAGTCAGTTCCGCTTTGCATATGCTAAAGTGAGAGGGAGGGGAGAGGAGGGGAGAGGGAGAGGAGAAGGGACGGGAAAAGGAGAGGAGAGAGTGAGGGAGAGCCGTGTAGGGGCCTGTATCCTCTCTTTTTTCTCTCACTCTCTCTCTCTCTCTCACTTTCACTCATCTGGCCTCCCCCTCCCCAACATGACACCTCGTTACGCCTGACAGCAAGTAAGTGACGTGTGAGAGAGAGAGAGAGAGAGAGAGAGAGAGAGAGAGAGAGAGAGAGAGAGAGAGAGAGAGAGAGTTTTCTGCATCCATTTAGATTACTGATGAAAAGTGAGAGAGAGCGAGAGTGAGTGAGTTTGCCTATAATTTACCTTTATATTTGAGACTAATGAAGAAAATGAACGAGAGAGAGAGAGAGAGAGAGAGAGAGAGAGAGAGAGAGAGAGAGAGAGAGAGAGAGAGAGAGAGAGAGAATACATGTAATATCCCAAACCTGCTAATTAATAAAACACTTAGTGGTCAGCATGACAAGAGATATAATAATAATAATAATAATAATAATAATAATAATAATAATAATAATAATAATAATAATAATGACCACAATAACTTAACATAACACAGCATAACTTTAACGTGAACTGACTGACCTAACCTAACCTAACTTAACCTAACCTAACTTAATCTAACTTAACCTAACCTAACAACCTAACCCAGCCTAACTTAACCTAACTTAACCACCACCGCTAACCTAACAACACAAGCTTCTTTTAATATCCTATGTCGCGTTTGTCTGTCTGTGTGTCTCTCTGTGTCCGTCTGTCACATTAATCATACACCGTTGCTTGATTTGACCTTCCGCGACCTCAGGTGACCTTTTGCTGACCCGTCCTAAGGCTGTCGTGCTCAGGGTAAAAGGTTTTGTTCTCTTTTGATGTTTAGAAAGTTTGATTTTAGGCTATTTTGGTGGAAAGTTAGTTTTTGGGCTATTTTGGTAAGGAAAGATTTTTGGGCTATTTTGGTGAGGGAGGTTGATTTTGGGTTTTTTTTTTTTTTTTTTGGCGGGGAAAGGTTAATTTGGGCTGATTTGGTGCCGGAGAGTTTCGTTTTGGTCTAGTTTGGTTTGGGGAAGCTTGAGTTTGGGCTATTTTGGTGGAGGAAAGTGATTTTTGGGCTGTTTTGGTGAGGCATGTTTAATTTCTAGCTATTTTGGTGCGGGGAAATTTGGTTTTGGGCGAGAAAATAATACGTATATGGTTGTACTTTCATTGCGCTGTGAATTAAAGTATATATTTTTGTGTATTTCTTACTGATATTGGGATAGAAAGTTCCGTCTTTTGCGTTTCGATTTGCGGTGATTATCTGAGCAATTAGATATTCTTGTCCGTCGTTTGTCTTCATTGAGATTTGATTTAAGGTCAGCAACAACATTACGCAGTCGATACACAAAATATTCGCAGATTATACATTGAGGTGTATTCTGATGTGTTGCTTGTTTATATTGAGGTAAAGAATCACGTGTGTTTTGTTCTGATAAGTGGACAGATTGAATTTCAGTAATATAATGTTCTTGTGTGGCTTTGTCTGCGTTAAAAAGGAAATTAAGCTCTTTTTTATATGTCTTATTCTTGTTGGGGTTGAAAGTGTGGTCTGTTTGCATTCACGGGTAGAGTGTTTTGTTTTCGTGTTGTTCTGTACTTGGGCGCCTGTGTCCTGGTTGGGCTATAAAGTAAGATTTATTTATGTTTATTTTTATTTATATTTATTTATTTGTTTTTTTTTTTTTTGAGTGCAGCATAGATAATAATCAAATTTCACTTTAAAATAAAATTCATTTCATAAAAGCACAAAATTCATTTCATAAAAGCACACTTTTTCTGTTGATATGTATCGTATATCGACATTCTTCTTGTACTCTTTCTGATTTAATTGTCTACAAACTCAGAGGAAAATTTTTAATCGCAAGTATTTTTTTCATTTTATTTATTTATTTTTTTTTGTACATGTCCGGACTTTTGTTAAAAAAAGCTGGAAAAAAAATCAATTTAAAAATTTTTATCTGATAATTGGGATACTTTATATATATATATATATATATATATATATATATATATATATATATATATATATATATATATATATATATATATATATATACTTAAAGAGGAACCATTGTATACAGTAAAATTTTTCTCACTTACATTTAGCCTGAAAATTGTTTGTTGCAATTTCACATAATGAATGCGCGATTTTGGGCTATACTATGTACCTGGGTGACTGTGTCTGTTGGGCTATAAATCAGTTTGATTTTATCGCTTTATTCATGTTGGGCTAGGAAATCCCTGGAATGTTTATTTTGGGCTATAAAATGTACTTGCGCTAGAAAATCTTGTTTGGGATATAATTTAAACTCAATTCCATCGAACACCTTACTTATATTGGGCTAGAAAAATCACCTCTGTTTGGAACGTCTGATTTGACCTATAAAGTTCACTAGGTCAGCTGCATCTTCGTTATTATAATTAAACCATTACTTTAACGCATTCCATCCTGAAATTAGGCCAGGAAATAACACCACGATTTGGGCAATTAATCAAAACACTATTTCGACGTATGGAGCTTTTAATTTGGGCCATAAAATGCATTAGGGCGGTAAAAATGTCTAGCTTTGGGCGGTAAATTGAGCAGACGAATCTTTGCGTGGGCTTATATCATGTCACTCTGTCAGTCTTAATTAAGTGCCTGGCGGGACGAGTTACGAATCTTTACGCGCCTATCACTATTGCTAAACACACACACACACACACAGACACACACACACACATTCAAAGCCTCATAGCAGTAGTACGTGTTTTTAATTAGCATATAAAACTCAGCCATCTATTTTTACATTCATGAATTGCATGTAAACCCACTATGTAAAGTCAGAGAGTCAGAGAGTTTGGGGGAAGCATTTAAACACATTGCTGCAGATACGAGGAGCGTAGTAACAGTAGTAATGAGTGCTTTATTTTCATTATCAGCAAAAAAAGTGAATAAACAAGCGAGTATTTTTCAATATCGCATCCGTGAATCGTACATTAAATTAATACAAGAGTAGAGAAAATATTTGTAAATGTTACTATAGATAAGGAAAGCTTAATAACAGAAGTAATCAGTATTTTGTTTCCGTTATCAACAAACTAAAAAAAATGAAAAATAAAAAAAAGCTTTTCAATTTTGCGTCCATGAATCTTACATTAAATTAATGCAAGAGGACGGAAAATATTTATAAACGATACTACAGATAAAGGAAGATTTATTAACAGTAGCAATACGCATTTTATTTCCAGTATCACCTAATAAATATCAGGTGGTTTGAAATTTAATATACAGGAATCGAATATAGATATAATACAACATTTACGAAAACATTTAAAATATTACTACTGAAAAGGAAGACTCATTAACAACAGTAATAAGTAGCGTGTCTCTGTGCCAACTAAAAATTATCAGGTACTTTCATATTTTACCTTCTAGAAATCGAGATTGAAATTGGTAACAGAATTAGGAAAACATTTAAAATACCACATACGAGACATTAAATAACGGTAATAATTTTTTTTTCCCTCCAGTATCAATTACAGAAAAAGGAAGCAGTTTTCAGTTTTCCGGCATAGAATCGAATATCAGACCAGATCAGATGATGTTTGGGGGTGTAGCCTTTGCAACGGCACCCCCTTTATCCTTCTTGGCCTCTCTCTCTCTCTCTCTCTCTCTCTCTCTCTCTCTCTCTCTCTCTCTCTCTCTCTCTCTCTCTCTCTCTCTCTCTCTCTCTCTCTCTCTCTCTCTCTCTCTCTCTCTCTCTCTCTCTCTCTCCTTTTTTCTCTCTCTTTTTTTCTCTCTTCCTCGTGTGTGTGTGTGTGTGTGTGTGTGTG
>NC_087175.1:3147500-3152500 GCF_035594125.1 Scylla paramamosain | reverse complement strand
TTTCTTATTTAATTTCTTGCACATAACCCTAAGTACTGTGTATGTAATTCTGAGTGTAATCCTTTTGAGATTATTTATATGTAATCTGGTAATATCTTGAGTTTCTGTAAGTGACAAGCCTCGGATTATACTGACTAAATGTTGCGCTATATGCTAATGCTCTCTCTCTCTCTCTCTCTCTCTCTCTCTCTCTCTCTCTCTCTCTCTCTCTCTCTCTCTCTCTCTCTCTCTCTCTCTCTCTCTCTCTCTCTCTCTCTCTCTCTCTCTCTCTCTCTCTCTCTCTCTCTCTCTCTCACTGGGTCGTTATTAAGGAGGTTGTTGTTGTTGTTCTTATTGTTATTATTATTATTATTATTATTATTATTATTATTATTATTATTATTATTATTATTATTATTATTATTATTATTATTACTACTACCATCTCACCTTTAACTCCTCCTCTCCACCATTTTCTCTCCCCTCCTCCTCCTCCTCCTCCTCCTCCTCCTCCTCCTCCTCCTCCTCCTCCTCCTCCTCCTCCTCCTCCTCCTCCTCCTCCTCATCCTTCTTCCATTATGCCTCACTCTTCTCCATCCTCTTCACTCCTCCCCTCTCTCCCAATTCCTTTTAAAAACTCTTCAACTATATCCCTCCTCCTCCTCCTCCTCCTCCTCCTCCTCCTCCTCCTCCTCCTCCTCCTCCTCCATTCACTTACCTGGCCCACCTTCCCGAATGTCGCAAATATCCTAAATGTGCTTACCTGTAAAATTATTACAAGAAAAGAAAGCAAGATTATATTTTAAAGCTGAAAATAAATAAAAATAAAATACAAACATATCGACGAATGAGTGGGGGGAAACATAGTAAATAGATAAGAGTACGTAAATAAATGAAATGATAGATAAATAAATGAATGAGGAATAGATAAATAAGTAAAAAATATCACGGGTAAAATAGTAAAAGGGTTAAAAGAAGTAGTGGACAGGTAGAAGGTAAAAGATATAGACAGGTAAGACTTTGATAAAGCCAATATATAACGGACAGATAGAAATAAACAGGTGAACACTATAAAGCACATGAACAGAAGTGAAAATTACAGGTACAGACACACAACTATAAAAAAAAAAATAGATAAATAAAACAAAATACATAACAGACAGGTAGAAACAGACAGGTAAATGACAGAAGGAACGTGACAGACAAGAGTTACAGGTACGACATGGGACTTTATAAAGGGGAAGGATTCATAGGTTTCCTGGCGAGCTAAGGTGAGGCAAGCAAGGGAGAGGAGCTGGAGCATCTTGTCTCTTAATGCTTCCAGGAACTCTTACTGATGCTGCAACAAAAACCTTTTCCTAATACTCTTATGTGAAAAAAAGAAGTTGCTAATGCGCAGAGTTATGTAGTTTTCCCAAAAGAGAGAGAGAGAGAGAGAGAGAGAGAGAGAGAGAGAGAGAGAGAGAGAGAGAGAGAGAGAGAGAGAGAGAGAGGCCTTGGATTAGCTCAGGAATTACGAAACGCTGCAAAACGAAAGGGAAAAGAAAATTAGGATGATAAATGTGATAAAAGAAAGAGAATTGCATTAAGCTTTGTATTCTTTTTATTTTATGGGGTAAGAATTTTGCTCTCTCTCTCTCTCTCTCTCTCTCTCTCTCTCTCTCTCTCTCTCTCTCTCTCTCTCTCTCTCTCTCTCTCTCTCTCTCTCTCTCGTTGGCAGCCTCTGTTTTCTTCTTTTTTTCCCCTTTTTTGTCACCCTGTCTGTGTTACATTAAGGAAATTAGGAAAGTGAGAACAGCCACATTAAAAATAGTAATTATAACGATTATGTTGTTATCTCCTGTTATTATTATTATTATTACTGCTGTTACCACCACCACCACCACCACCACCTCTTCTACTACTACCACTACCATCATCACTCCTGCCACTTTTATAACTACTATTACTACTACTACTACTTCTACTGTATCCCAGATGATGTGGTAATAGTGGTGGTGGTAGTAGTAGTAGTAGTAGTAGTAGTAGTACACGCTGGAGAGTTGAAAGTCAATAACAGGAAAAAAGACTATTTTAGCGAAGAGGGAAAATTAAAGGAAGAAGGAAGGAAAATGGAAGAAAGGAAGGAAGGAAGGAAAATAGATAAAAAAGGAAGCAAAGTGAATAGAAGGAAGGAATGAAAGAATTAAAACCTGAGATTCAATTACACACCCTCACACACACACACACACACACACACACACACACACACACACACACACACACACACACACACACACACACACACACACACACACACACACGAACGCGGAGACAGAACCACACAAATGTATCTGAGGCTGTGTGTGCTGCAACTAGGTTAAACACACACACACACACACACACACACACGCAGACACACACACTCACACACTCACACACATTCACAGTAATTACGACAAGTTCTAACACGTAAAGTTTAAGTTTCGAATTGCAATCAACTTGAGCTTAACGAAAAGTGAACGAAAACAAGAGGAAAAATTAAAGTTCGAGGAAGCTTTTCTTGATTTGCTACGAAAAAAAAAAAATTTGTGAATGGAAAGGGGAAAAAATATGGAAAGATATCAAAGTAATTTTTCTTTTTCCCATTTAGATTTTGAATTACATTTGAAGAAAGAGAGAGAGAGAGAGAGAGAGAGAGAGAGAGAGAGAGAGAGAGAGAGAGAGAGAGAGAGAGAGAGAGAGAGAGAGAGAGAGAGGGGGAATGTTCTATAAGGTGTCGATATTATCCTTGACAGACAGACAGACATTGATATAAAAATAGTTTAAAGTATTGAAGAGAGAGAGAGAGAGAGAGAGAGAGAGAGAGAGAGAGAGAGAGAGAGAGAGAGAGAGAGAGAGAGAGAGAGAGAGAGAGGGGGGGGGACATAGCTAACACATCATTCCTTTCTTCACTCTAACAAGAACAAAACAAAGATAAAAAGAAGGAAAGTAAAGGAATATCTATTAATTTTCTTTTGTCTTTCAATTTTCCTTCATTTTTTTCTTTCCTTCCTTCCTTTCTTCACTTATTATCTTTGTTTCCTTCCTTCCTTCTTCATACTCTAACATACATTTATTTATTTCACTTCTATTTTTCTTTTTTATATTTTGATCTTTTTTCCTTTGCCTTTTAATTAATTCCTTCTTTCCTTCCTTTTTTCTCTGTTTCCTTTCTCCGTTTCCTTCCCTTCCCTTTCTTTCTATGTTGCTTTCCTTCTTTCCTTCATCCTTCTTTCCTTCCTTCCTATTTTTCCTCTCTCCTCTTTCTCTTTCCTTCCCTTCCTTCCTTCCTTTCTTCTTCCTTTCTTCTTCCTTCCTTCCTTCCTCCCTTCCTTCCATGTTTTCTTCCATTCCTTCCCAATTTCCTTTTCTGACTTCCCTATTTCTCTCTCTTCCCCTCCAATTTTTATTTTTTTTAGTACATCCTTCACTTCTGCTCCCTTCCCTCCTCTCCCTCCCTGCCTCCCTCCCTCCCTCCCTCCCTCCCTCCCTCCCTCCCGGATACCGACTTACTAATGTTAATCTTCATTTTCTCCCTCCTCCTCCCTCTCCTCCCGTTCTCTCTCTCTCTCTCTCTCTCTCTCTCTCTCTCTCTCTCTCTCTCTCTCTCTCTCTCTCTCTCTCTCGTTTCCTTGTTATTAAATTAGTTTTTTGGTTTATATAATTAGATTTCTTTCTTTTTATTTGATTTTATTATCATTATTTTGATGTTATTTCCTTTCTTTCTTTCTCGTTTGCAAAAGTAATTATCTTTCTCACACTTCCTCCCTTTTTTTTTTCTTTCTCTCTCTTTTCCAGGTTTATCTGTTGAAATTATGTTCGTTTTATTCTTTCTTTCCTGCTTTCTTACTTTCTTTTTTCATCTCATTTTTTTTTTTTTAGGTTATTAATTTCATGCAATGTCGCACCTTTTTTTTTTCTTTTCTTTTTTCTCTTTTTTTTCTTTCCCTCATTTTTTCCCTCCTTTGTCGCTTTTTGGACTAGAATTACGGTCTTCATGTAATATTATTCCTACCGCCTTTTTTTTTTCCCCTTTGTCTTTTTTCCCCCCTAATTACTTTTCTTCATTATCCAGCGGGGGTAAGTGAGGGGGGGAAGGGAGGTTCAGCTTATTAAAGGGATTACTAGCTATTTTTTGCCCGAGCTGATGCTGCTGTTATAGTGATTTTAGTATTAATAATGATGGCAACAACAACAACAACAACAACAATGGTAACAACAGCAGTAGCAGCAGCATCATCAATAACAACAAAAATAACAGCAACAAGAGCAACAACAACAGCAAAACAACAACAACAACAACAACAACAACAGTAACGATACCAACAACAACAACAACAATAACAACAACAACAATAATGAGAATAATAATGATAGTAGTCTGATGATGATGAAAATAATAATAATAATAATAATAATAACAACAACAACAGTTACTATTTTTACTACTACTACTACTACTACTACTTTCAATTTAATAACAAGAATAACAGCAACAACAATCTCTACCACCACCACCACCACCAGCACTGTCACCTCTTGGGAATACACAAATGAGAAAAGTTTATATTAAATATACACGTGCATTCTTCTTTTAGTGACCAGAGTGATATTAATGAAGTGTTGGTGAAGGGGGAGTTACAGGATAATTATATTACCTTTGTATATGTCCTCTCTCTCTCTCTCTCTCTCTCTCTGATATGAATGTCTGACGTCTCCTTTATAAACCGAACTTAATCTAATCTAACTTAACCTAACTTAACTAAATCTAACTTAACCTAACCTAACCTTCCATTTACTCCCCTCTTTCCCCTTTCCTTTTTCCTCCCTCCCTCTCTCTCTTTCTCTCTCTCTCTGTCTCTTCCCCTTTATGAAATTTAAGGGAAGGTCCTATATTGTGAAAAGTTTTAATTCCTCCCTCTAAGACGAAGCCAAGAATAGTAGTAGGGGTAGTTGTAGTAGTAGTAGTAGTAGTAGTTGTTGTTGTTGTAGTAGTAGTT
>NC_087175.1:3140000-3142500 GCF_035594125.1 Scylla paramamosain | reverse complement strand
AGAGAAAAAAATGTTAAGAGGAGGTTAGAGTAGTGATGGTGGTGGTAGTGCACGTTAAGAGGAGGAGGAGGAGGAGGAAGAGGAGGAGGAAGAGGAGGTAAAAATTAAGAACAGGAGGTGGTGGTGTGGTATTAAGTGGAAGTAAGACAATAAAGAGGAAGAGGAAGAAAGAAGAAAAGAGGAAGAGGAGGAAGAAGAAAAGGAGAAGGAGCAAGAGAAGGAGGCATAATGATAAGAAAAAATAAAAGTCAAACGTACACACACACACACACACACACACACACACACACACACACACACACACACACACACACACACACACACACACACACACACACACAATAATGATCTTCTTTCATTGCATAGAAAACGGGCTTGCAATTTCCTAAGTAACCATCTGTGTGTGTGTGTGTGTGTGTGTGTGTGTGTGTGTGTGTGTGTGTGTGTGTGTGTGTTTCCCCCTTCTCTTATTAATAAACATTCTTTCATTCAAGTTTCCTATCTTACTTTTTTTTTCATTTATCATTCATTCCTTCATCTATTCATTTTTTGTTTCGTATTATTTTTTTCTTTCCCTTTCCCTTCCTTTTATTTCCTCATACTTCATCTCTTCATTCATTTGTCATATTTATTCATTTCTGCTTCTATTCCCATCTTTATTTTCTCCTCCTCTTTCTTCCCCCCCTGTTTCTTATCTTGTCTCTCATTATCTCTCTATCTATCATGTCTATCTTTATTTTCCCTTTCTTCTTTTCCTTCTTTTTCCTTCTTCGCCTTTCTTGCCTAATGACCCGAGTAATTATGCTCTCTCTCTCTCTCTCTCTCTCTCTCTCTCTCTCTCTCTCTCTCTCTCTCTCTCTCTCTCTCTCTCTCTCTCTCTCTCTCTCTCTCTCTCTGAAAATTACCAGATTTTTCGCCTTTCCGCTCTTCACTCATAGAGAGAGAGAGAGAGAGAGAGAGAGAGAGAGAGAGAGAGAGAGAGAGAGAGAGAGAGAGAGAGAGATTAACTTTTCATTTTATCTTGCAAAACGTGCCTGAAGAAAGTTTTACATCGTATGTGTGTGTGTGTGTGTGTGTGTGTGTGTGTGTGTGTGTGTGTGTGTGTGTGTGTGAGAGAGAGAGAGAGAGAGAGAGAGAGAGAGAGAGAGAGAGAGAGAGAGAGAGAGAGAGAGAGAGAGAGAGAGAGAGAGCTTTAATCCTCCCACGCTCAGTAATGAAGAAAGGCTTACCGGAAAGCTTATGCACTTACACACACACACACACACACACACACACACACACACACACACACACACACACACACACACACACACACACACACACACACACACACTCACCATTCACTCTATGTTATCGCTCCCTATCAGGCTGAAATAAATGCGTATTGGATTGCTAGTTCTGCTTTTAGTGGGCAATTTAATGCGCAGCTGTCATTATTATTATTATTATCATTAATTCTTTTTTCCCTTGTAGTATGAGTAGTGGTAATAGTACAAGTAGTATCATCACCATCAGTTACTACTACTACTACTACTACTACTACTACTATTTTTGCTGTTACCCTTATAATAGTAACTGGCTTAACTCAAAAGACAGTGATAGTAGTAGTAGTAGTAGTAGTAGTAGTAGTAGTAGTAGTAGTAGTAGTAAAAATAATAGTAATAATAACAATAAAACCAATAATAGGACAATTTAGACTCATCAGCGACGTTACTCTCTCTCTCTCTCTCTCTCTCTCTCTCTCTCTCTCTCTCTCTCTCTCTCTCTCTCTCTCTCTCTCTCTCTCTCTGGTCCTCGTAAACAGGCGATTAACTGCAGATTTTAGTTGCATGTGTCATTTGGGAAAAGAGAAACGATTTGGATGTTTTTTCGTGGTCGCTTTTGTTGTTGTTGTTGTTGTTGTTGGTTGTTGTTGTTGTTTTTGTGTCTGTTGATTCTCCTGATTTATTAAAGGGATTTTTCTTTTCTAGACATAAATGATAGTGGTGAGATATTTCATTTTCTCTCTTTTATTGTTTTTTTTTTTTTTTTTCTCATTTTTTTTTTTTTTAATATTCCGTGTTGTTTTTTAATTTATCTTTAGTTCCGTGTATCTTGTTCTCTTTGTTTTTTGTTTTGTTTTTGCTTTTTTTTCATAATAACTTTTCTTTTATCTTCATGCTGTTGCTGTTATTATTATTAAATAGTAGTAGTAGTAGTAGTAGTAGTAGTAGTAGTAGTAGTAGTGTTGTGGTTGTTGTTGTAGTCAGTATTTAAAAAAGTTAGTTTTACCCGAAAGTTTCCTTTTTTTGCGTCCTTTTTTATTTTAGTTCAAGTGTTAATCCGCCTCTCCACACACACACACACACACACACACACACACACACGCACACACACGCACATTCTGGAAATACAACACCCTTTTTTTATGGGTGTGAATTAACTTTGTGTGTGTGTGTGTGTGTGTGTGTGTGTGTGTGTGTGTGTGTGTGTGTGTGTGTGTGTGTGTGTGTGTGTGTGT
>NC_087175.1:3130000-3135000 GCF_035594125.1 Scylla paramamosain | reverse complement strand
GTGTTACTACCTCTCTGGGTTACACTAATTAATATCGTCTTACTCCTGACCCATTCACTGCCGGTACTACCAGTGCTAATGCTTCTGTTTCCTCTCCTCCTCCTCCTCCTCCTCCTCCTCCTCCTCCTCGTCCTCCTCCTCGTCCTCCTCCTCCTCCTCCTCCTCCTCGTCCTCCTCCTCCTCCTCCTCCTCCTCCTCCTTTTCCTCCTCCTCCTCTTGAAATCTGTTGTTGTTGCTGCTATTATTATTATTATTATTGTTGTTGTTGTTGTTGTTGTTGTTTGGGTGGGTGGGTGTGCGCGCGCGCTCTCGTAATTATATTTCGGTGTAAAAACAACACAGGAGATTAAATGAGAAAGAGAGAGAGAGAGAGAGAGAGAGAGAGAGAGAGAGAGAGAGAGAGAGAGAGAGAGAGAGAGAGAGAGAGCAGGTAAGGCTTATTTGAGCTTTCAAAATTCTTAATAAATTTAATAACGTTTTGGGGGAAAAAAAAAAGTTGAAATTTGTGCCTTTGGGAAGAAAAATTCCTGGCAGATGGAAGAAAGAAGGAAAGACGCACGAGAAAGTAAATATCAAACATGGGAAAGCGAAAAGAAGAGATACGAAACAGGGAATAAAAAGAATGGATAAAAGGAAACAATAACAAATGCAAGAAAAATGAGGAAATATAAGAAAGAAAAAATGATAGGAATTAACACTAACTCGAAAAAAAAAACGAAAGAAGAGAGAAGGAACGGGGAATAGAAGTGTGAATAAAAGGAAAAATAATAAAGAGCACAAAAAAAGAGAAAATATGAGATAAGAAAGAAATGATAGCGAAAGAAGAGAAAGAATAAATGGGGAATAGGCGAGTGAATGAAAGAAAACACAACAAAACGCAAGAAATCGAGAAAAATGAGATAAAGATATGATAGGAAAGAAAGTAAATATGAGACACGAAAAAGGTGCAAGAAAAGAGAGAGAAAATGGAAGAGGGAAAAGTTGGTAAAGGAAGAAGAATATAAGAAACAGACATAATATGAGATACAGAAGAGAGAGAGAGAGAGAGAGAGAGAGAGAGAGAGAGAGAAGAGAAACAAAAGGAATAGTTTGGGATGAAAGAAAACAAAATAAAAAAAAGAAGTAGATAAAAGAGAAATAACAAAGAATTCAAGAAGCAGATAATATTAAGAAAAGAGAAAGAAAAGGGAATAAGAAGAAAAAATGGAAGGAAAGAATAGTTGAAAGAAAGAAAACATACACGAGGAATCTAAGAAATAGAGAGAATATGAGATAAGGAAGAGAGGAAGAAGAAAAAAATAAGAAGGAAAAATTAAAATAAAGGAAACAAACAGAAAAAAATGGAAGAAAAGAATAAATAAAAGAAAACAAACAATACAAAAAATGGAACATGAGAGATAAGAAGGAAAATAAAAAAAAGAATAAGAAGAAACATTGATATAAAACCAAAAACAGACAATGCAAGGAATGGCGTGGATATTGGACTGGAAAGAAAGGAGAAATAGGAGAAAATGAAGAAGAAAAGTGTGGATGGAAGGAAATGAAAGTAAAGAGTAAAGGAGACGAGTAATGGAAAGAATAAACGTTTAAGTGAGACAAATGTGAAGAGAAAATGGAGATAAAGGAGGCAAATAAATGGAAAATGAGACAAAGTTGATGAAAGAAATGTAAGAAAGAAAACTAAATAAAAACGTGAATGATGGAAAACGTAGAGAAAATGGATAAATGATGCGATTCAGAGAGAGAAAAGATAATAAATAAAGGAGGTGAAAGAAAGAAAAGAGAAAAAGAGAAAGAAAAGTAGCAGATTGGAAGAATAAATGACACTGAAAAGAAATAGGTAATTAGAGAGAGAGAGAGAGAGAGAGAGAGAGAGAGAGAGAGAGAGAGAGAGAGAGAGAGAGAGAGAATGGGGGAATAATTACTAGAAAACGAGACTTATTATAAAAAAAATAGGGAAATGGGAAAGGAGGGAAAATATTGACAGACTTGTGGAAAAATAATTAGTGAACTGAACCAAAATGAAAAGAAGGGAAAAAGAAAGAAGGAAAGAGAGAGTGGAAAAAAAAGGAAATAATAATCTTTGTACTGTGAAAAGTGGCTCAGTGAAGGAGGAAAATACAAGGGAGAATTAAAGAAAGGGAGAAAGAAAAAAAGAAAGAAAAGCATAAAAGAATTTGATTTACGTACTACGGACAAGATTAAACAGGAAAGTGTCTCGCTGAAGAAAGAAAGAAAGAAAGTAAAAAAAAGAAGTAATTTATCGTTTGAATGATTTAATAAGAAGGGAAACAATGGCAGCGATAAGATTAATTTATAAATCATTAAAGGAAAGGAGGAGAGAACAATCAAATTAGTCGTGGAAAGAGAGGAAATTATTGTCTCATGGATGATTTGATAAGGGAAAAAACGCTAACAACACTTAAATTAACGTAGATAGAAGTCCAGAGGAAATTAGGAAAATAATTAACTAAAGGAAGAGATTAAAAAAAATATATTAAATTCGTCGAGGGAAGAAAAATATTCATGGAGTCATTTTACAAAGAAAGGAAAGACTTATACGACTTAAATTAATCCAAGAAAAATTACAACAGGCAAATAAAATGAAAAGATGATAATGTAGGAAAGAGAATATAAAGAAAAAATAAATTTGTCATGGAGGAAAAAAAGAAGGATATATTTGATGGATGACTCATTGAGAAACAAAACACTAAGAAGGCTCAAATTAACTTAGGAAAAAAAGAAAATACTGAGGTAATTAGAAAAATCGTTAATTCAAAGAAAATAAATGAGAAGAAACTTTGAGATATGGAAAGAAAAGCAAAAATTTCTTGAGTGATTTAATAAAGGGAAGTAGAAATCGAGATTGAATGAACTTAATAAGAGAAGTGACAAATACAGAGGAAATAAGGACCAAATTACTACTACTACTACTAATACTACTACTACTACCACTATCATAATTATTATCTTTTCATTTTATTTGCCTGTTGTAATTTTTACTACTACTTCTACCATTGCTGTTACTACTACTACTACTACAACAACAAAACAACAACAACTACTACTAATAATGATAACAATAATAATATTCCCTACTTCATCATCATATCTGAATTTACACAGTCTTGCGAGAGAGAGAGAGAGAGAGAGAGAGAGAGAGAGAGAGAGAGAGAGAGAGAGAGAGAGAGAGAGAGAGAGAGAGAGAGAGAGAGAGAGCACATTATAAGGGCGACGGGGGAGTGTGAGAAAGTCCATTTTCAAGCCTTATGTGCGTGGCTCCATTAGCGGTTTTATTTATGCGTTGCTAACAAGGGAGTGGGGCTTTCTTTAGAGATAAATTACTCTCTCTCTCTCTCTCTCTCTCTCTCTCTCTCTCTCTCTCTCTCTCTCTCTCTCTCTCTCTCTCTCTCTCTCTCTCTCTCTCTCTCTCTCTCTCTCACTAACCACAGCATAACGGATGATGTCAAGAAATTTAAAAAGCGGAAAAAAAAGAGAAAGAAAAAAACTGAACCGGACGATAAAGTAGAGAGAGAGAGAGGGAGAGAGAGAGGGAGAGAGAAGGGGGAGAAAGAATAGAAAAGTGTGACAATTTGAGCGTTAACTAATGGAGCGTCAGCGTGGAAGGAGTCAGTGTTATCATTAATCTTCGCTTCGATTTATTAAGTAGAAGATACATTAAGTTTAGTCCAGCCAGTAGAAAGTGCTTGTTCCTCTCCCTCTCTCTTTCTCCTTCCCTCTCCCTCTCTCTCTCTCTCTCTCTCTCCATCCCTCTCACTCTCTTCGTTCTTGGTTTCAGTCTCTCTTACTCTCGCCTTTTCCTTTAATTATCTGTGTAAGAGGGAGTGAGTGGATAGGAAGGAATGTGAAAGTGTCTATTGAGTCTCTCTCTCTCTCTCTCTCTCTCTCTCTCTCTCTCTCTCTCTCTCTCTCTCTCTCTCTCTCTCTCTCATGGTAATTATGAAGAGTAAGAGAGAGACTGAGTAAGTAGGTGGGAAGTAAGAGGATCTCTCTCTCTCTCACACACACACACACACACACACACACACACACACACACACACACACACACACACACACACACACACACACACACACACACACACACACACACACACACACACACACACACCCATACCATCTCCCTTCTACCATTACTGTGTCACCACCCTCTCTGCCATAACTTCTACCATTCCCTACTACCCCCCCACCATGACTCCTCCATTCACCCATATCCTCCCATTAACCTTACCATCCCCTGCCATAACCCACCATTCCTTACCCTTCCTCCCTGTATTTCACGTGTATGACCACCTTTCACCATCACTTCCCATCCCTTCCCTTTCCTTCCCCTTATCGCGTGAGCCTCACCGAATTACCTGATGTAGGAGGAGGAGAGGGAAGGGGAGTCTGGTAAGGGAAGGAAGAGGGGAGGGAGAGAAAGAGGATGAGGGAAGCTCAGGTGAGGAAGGACAGGTAGATATTGGCTATTGGTGAGTTTGTTACCTTGCTATTGTCGTGGCCAGGTGAGGTGAGGTGAGGTGAGGTTAGGTTAGGTTAGATTAGGTTTCGTTAGGTTAGGTTAGGTTAGGTTAGGTTAGGTTAGCTTAGGTTAGGTTTGGTTAGGTTAGGTTAGATTTGATTAGGTTAGGTTAGGTTAGGTTAGATTTGGTTAGGTTTGGTTAGGTTAGGTTAGGTTAGGTTAGGTTAAGTTTGGTTAGGTTAGGTTAGGTTAGGTTAGGTTTGGTTAGGTTAGGTTAGCTTAGGTTTGGTTAGGTTAGGTTAGGTTAGGTTAGGTTAGATTTGGTTAGGTTAGGTTAGCTTAGGTTAGGTTAGGTTAGGTTAGGTTAGATTTGGTGAGGTGAATCAAGGTGAGGTGAGGTTTGGTTAGGTTAGGTTAGGTTAGGTTTGGTTAGGTTAGGTTAGGTTAGGTTAGATTTGGTTAGGTTAGGTTAGGTTAGATTTGGTTAGGTTAGGTTAGGTTAGGTTTGGTTAGGTTAG
>NC_087175.1:3097500-3105000 GCF_035594125.1 Scylla paramamosain | reverse complement strand
TAATCTCCCACGGTGGTGATGACGCTGGCTCCTCTTTTTGGTATTGTCTCCCCTCTCTCCCCTCTTATCTCTCCCCTCTTAACTCTCATAGCCTATGTCCTCCCAAGCAAGCCAGCCGCCCAGCCAGCCAGTCAATGAGCCAGCCAGTCAGCCAGCCAGCCAACCAGTCAGTCAGTCAGTCAGTCAGTCAGTCAGTCAGTCAGTCAGTCAGTCAGTCAGCCATTCCAGGAAACTAATAAGTTTGTCCATGAGCAGAAGGAGGAGAGGGAGGAGGAGGAGGAGGGGGAGGGGGAGGAGGAGGATTGAGGATTGAGGTTGTACAAGTAGGAAGGATTAGAAGGAAGGTCTGAGTTGTAAGAGGAAGAGGAAGAATGGAGGGAGAGGAGGAGGAGGAGGAGAGATAAGAGGGCAAGGAAGAGAGGAAGGAAGGTTGAGGGTAAAATTAATACTGAAATGATAAGTAGAAGAGGAAGAGGAGGAGAAGGAGGAAAAGGGGGAGAATGAGGAAGTAGGAAGAAGAAACAGAAGGAAACGAAGGAGGAAGAGGAAATAATTTAAAGAACAAAAAGTAGAATAATGAAAACCGAGAACAAAGAAGAGGAAAAAAAAAGTAGGAATGGAATTTAAAAGAACGAAGGAGGAGAAATAGAAACAGATGGAACGAGAAAATGAAGGAAGAGTGACGAGTGAACGAGAACAACGAGAAGGAAGAAGAGAAAAGGAGGAGAAAGAGAAAGTGAATGGAGGTATTTAATTTTGCGGTGGTGGCGGTGGCGGTGGTGGTGGTGGTGGTATTGGTGGTGGTGGTGGTGGTCACTGAGAGTAAGTTAGGTGAAGTTAAATGGGGCTTTTCTTGGTCACGAGGGGAAGGTTGTGTTATTGGCCACTAGATGTCACTGCCACGTTTGTCTTCCTCGTTGTGACTTTGTTTACGTTCCGCCAGATGTCAGTGTGGCCCCGCGCTGCCCCGCCTGCCTTAATGACCTTCCCGCATGACCTCACTTGACCTCGCTGGGATAATTAGTAAATAAAATGTCTTCGTATTTAATTAGTTCCCGTTTTCTTATTTTCTTGTTCTTCTTGTTCTTGTTCTTGTTCTTCTTTTATGTTCTATTTGCTTGTTAATCTTACTTTTGTTGTTGTTGTTGTTTTTCTATTACTGGTAACGAGATTTAAGTGTTGCTTGTTGTGTTTTAGTTAGTTTATCAATACATAGATGGCGTTGATATTGATGGTGTGTTTATTTACGTGTATGTTTTATAGGGAAAGAAAAAATATGTAATGATTGAGTTTGTTATCACTCGTACAAGGTTTAAATGTATTTGTTCTGTTTTAAGTTGGTTTATCAAGACATAGATGGCGGTAATGTTGAGTATTAAGTGTGTCTTATAACCAATCGAAAAATATGACTCAAAAATTACCTTCATTCTTTTAAAACCTCTTGCAGCATCTTTGGTTTGTTTTCAGTTAGTTTATCAATTAGTAGATGGCGTTAGGGGTGAATGTCCGTGTATATCACCATTAGAGTTCAGAATTTATTACGTTATTTCAAGATCTTTCCTCTCCTTTACTCCTCAGCCCGTTTTCTTCACTTCTAGTTATCCAATCACTCACTAGATGGCGCTGGTGGTGAATTGTGCATTTTTATCTTTGTACTTCAGAATTTATCGCAGTATTTCAGTCAATATAAGCAGTCTTTGCCTATATTTTCCTTGACTTAGACGAAAGAACACTTCAGTTAATCCCTCAATCACTAGATGGTGGATTTGCATTTGTGTGTGTGTGTGTGTGTGTGTGTGTGTGTGTGTGTGTGTGTGTGTATGCAGCTAAAAGGATATGAGATTGTTTGAAGTTGCCATTCCTTTAATTCTCCCCCCTCCCTCTCTCTCTCTCTCTCTCTCTCTCTCTCTCTCTCTCTCTCTCTCTCTCTCTCTCTCTCTCTCTCTCTCTCTCTCTCTCTCTCTCTCTCTCTCTCTCTCTCTCTCTCTCTCTCTGTGGCCTGGATAGAGGAAGAAAAAGAAACGTTTTCCTTTATTTACTTTATTAGCCTCTCGATGTCGCTTGCAGAGAAACCGCCTCGACTTAGCTCCTACCCCGCCTTCCCCTCCCTTCCCCTCCTTCCCCGCGTTCTCTAACCCCTCCCCCAGCACACCCAACCCCCTCCCAGCCCTGCAGCCCCGCCCAGTGAAGCCACAAGCACGTCACACTCAGCCACTGTTGATAATAAGTTTCACGGATGCTAGAAAGTAATTTTATGGTGGGCTGGCAGTCAGTCGGGTGTGTAACGCGTGTTAAGTGATAAAATTGAGGTTCCAATGCAAGGATGGCGACGCAGAGCAAGGGGGGGAGGAAGGTAACAGAACACATCTCCTCTGCTTCTTTTTCTTCTTCGTTTTCTTCGTCTTGTCTTTTTCCTCCTATTTTCTTTTGTTCATGGATTTTCTTTGTTCTCCGCCTCTTCCTCCTCCTCCTTCTCCTCTCTTCTTCTTTTTCCTCCTCCTCATGCTTTCTTTTTCTTTTTCTTCTTCTTTTTCCTCTTCCATGTTAAAGAGCTTATCTTCTTCTTCTTCTTCTTCCTTTTCTTGTTTTTTTTTTAGTTGCGGTTATCTTTTTATTATTTGTCGTTTGTCTAGTGTTTTTCTTCCATTCCTTCGTATATTTTTGTATCTTTATTCCTCTTCTTCTTCCTCTTCTTCCTCTTCGTTATTCCTTTCTTCCCATTTTTCGGTGTTTTGTTGTTTTTGTGTTCTTCCTTTTCTTTTTTTTTCAATCTCCTGTTATTATCTTTTTCTTCTCCTCCTCTTTTCTTCTTCTTCTTCTTCTTCTTCTTCGCTTCCTCTTGCTTTCCTCTTCTTATTATTCATAGGTTCCTTCTTTTTGTACTTTTGCTTTATCCTTTTATTTGTAGTTCCTCCTCCTCCTCCTCCTCCTCCTCCTCCTCCTCCTCCTCCTCCTCCTCCTCCTCCTCCTCCTCCTCCTCCTCCTCCTCCTCCTCCTCCTCCTCCTTGCCTTCATGAAAGTGTTTTTTTTTCTCTACTGTTCTTGCAGAGATAGGAACATATATGCTCTCTCTCTCTCTCTCTCTCTCTCTCTCTCTCTCTCTCTCTCTCTCTCTCTCTCTCTCTCTCTCTCTCTCTCTCTCTCTCTCTCTCTCTCTCTCTCTCTCTCTCATTTGCATCCTCTGATCTTTGTTTACGTATTTGATTTTCTTGTTTTGCTTCCTGATTTTATTGTTTTCCTGTTGGTTTTGTGAGAGAGAGAGAGAGAGAGAGAGAGAGAGAGAGAGAGAGAGAGAGAGAGAGAGAGAGAGAGAGATACGAAACGGTGAATTTGAGTATCTGAAGAATGAAAGAAAGAAAGAAATATAGTGAACATGAGTAAGGTGATTGGTTGAAAATAAATATGAAAAGAGATAATAATTGAAATAGAGAAATCATGCTAATTGAATAATGTATGAGAGAGAGAGAGAGAGAGAGAGAGAGAGAGAGAGAGAGAGAGAGAGAGAGAGAGAGAGAGAGAGAGAGAGATTAAAGTGATTGAATAAATAACAATAATCTAAATAATAATAATGGTGGTAAATTAATAATAGTAGTAGTAGTTGTTGTTGTTGTTGTTGTATTAATAGTAGTAGCAGTTGTAATAATAGTAGTAGTCGTAGTAGAAGTAGTAGTAATTATTATTATTGTTGTTGTTGTTGTTGTTGTTGTTGTTGTTGTTGTTGTTACTATCATTATATCAACAACAACAACAACAATAACAACACTAAAAAGTACAATACCATGCAAATAGAATATGTAAGAGAGAGAGAGAGAGAGAGAGAGAGAGAGAGAGAGAGAGAGAGAGAGAGAGAGAGAGAGAGAGAGAGAGAGAGAGAGAGTGGAGCTTCTCTGTTTTAAATCCCACCTGACTGGCTTGCTCGGGACATCTCCAAGATTACCTGCGTGTCAACACCATCACTGATATTGGGAGGCGCGGGAAAGAAAGCAGGGCAAACTTACTCACCTCACCCGCGATGGCAAGGGCAGGAGTGTGTTGCCATTAAGTACAACCTTTATATTCTAGACACAGTGGGAAATACTTAGATAAATCATGCTTGTTTATATGTAGGGGAAAGTTGGAGCAAGTAAGACTATGTGTGTGTGTGTGTGTGTGTGTGTGTGTGTGTGTGTGTGTGTTTTGCTAAAGTGTAGAAAATGCATTGAGAGAAACCTGCTTACGTAGTCCAGCGTATTGTGGGTAAAAGTGTATTTGTGATTTTACTTATTTGTTTATTTATTTATTTATTTGTTTATTTTATTTTTTGTACCTCTATCACCTGTTGTTATTTTTTTCTTATCTTCTTTTCTTCTCCCTTTCTTCTTTCTCTCCTTCTTCCTTTCATTATTTGTTTACTTATCTTTTTTGCATACTTCTTAAAAAAAAAAAAAACTGTATGACTCAACTACAGTTTTTGAAGCGTGCTAAATTTGCAAAACACACACCCATCCACCACTACCACCACCACTACCACCACCACCACCACCTGCAAACCTAACCCAGCCTTACCCTCCATCCCTGCATCGCTATCATCATTCATACACTCCTCCCAATTAATCATACAATCTGCTCCTCTTCCTCTTCCGTTACTCTTACATCACCTCTTAAAAACTCATTGGTACTCTTTAAGTGACGCAATCGCCAGCCGCCCGCCTCTTAATGGACCCTCTTTATCGCCACTTCGGCCCGCCCATTAAGCAAAAGCGCTCCACGTTAAGGAAAGAGTTGCCCTTAAAGTGTGTCCGCTTTTGCTCACTTCGCATTTAAACGACTCCGAGGGAAAACGAGGCAAAGATACGTGTCTCGATTAATGCTGTGTTTTGTATGTATAATGGTGATTTGTGTGTGTTTTTTGGGGGTTCTGGAGGGTGTGTGTGTGTGTGTGTGTGTGGTAGTAGCAGTAGTAATAATGATGAAAAATAGCATTAGTAATAACGGTGACAAAAACTACTACTGCTACTACTACTACTACTACTACTACTACTACTACTACTACTACTACTACTACCACTACCACTACTACTACTACTGATAGTAATAATAATAATGAAACAAAATACCACTAACAAAAAAACAGTGATGAAAAAAAATAAATAACCAACAATAAAATAGACATGAAAAATAATAATAATAATAATAATAATAATAATAATAATAATAATAATAACAGGAATGATAACAAAAATAGTAAAAAAAAAATAATACGAATGATGAATACTGATGAATTACTGTGTGGGTAATGCGAGGTGGTGTGGATATTATTGTTATTATTGTTATTATTATTTTTATTATTATTATTACTCTTGCTATTAACATTTGTGGCTCAGAAAATAGTGTGTTAATTCTGCGTTTCTGTATTTCATTGTGAATTGTGTTAAATATTTGTGTGTGTCTGTGTGTGTGTGTATCTCTCTCTCTCTCTCTCTCTCTCTCTCTCTCTCTCTCTCTCTCTCTCTCTCTCTCTCTCTCTCTCTCTCTCTCTCTCTCTCTCATCCTTTACAGTTTTAGCACTAATCGATTTCATTTTTTTTATTATATAGTAAAAAAATGAATTATCGATGTCAATAATAATAATAATAATAATAATAATAATAATAATAATAATAATAATAATGATAATAAAGCGGTAATACATTAATAGTTTAGTCTATACAACTTTTATACACAAGTTTCGACCACTCTAATACTGATGAATAACTCTCTCTCTCTCTCTCTCTCTCTCTCTCTCTCTCTCTCTCTCTCTCTCTCTCTCTCTCTCTCTCTCTCTCTCTCTCTACACACACTCCTGTTACCGAGAGAGAGAGAGAGAGAGAGAGAGAGAGAGAGAGAGAGAGAGAGAATGTAAGAAAAGGTGAAGGGAAAATAATTGATAACGGAGAGAAGAGGAATAGGTAATGGAGAGGAAGAACAAAGTGAGAAAGAGAAAATAATACAAGAAAAAGAAGAAGAAGAAGAAGAAGAAATAAGTAGAATGGTAATAATGAGAAGGAAAGAAAAGGAAAAAGAAGAAAAGTAAAAAGGAAACGAAAAAAAGAGACAGATAAAGAGATAAAGCAGGTGTTTAGAGAGACGGATGAAGTAAAAGAGGAGGAGAAGGATGAAGAGGAGAGAATTAAGAGGAAGAGAAAAGAAGGAGATTAAACTCGCCAGGGAAAAAAAGAAAACGAGAAACAGAAGAAAAAAAAGAATAGTACTTTAATTTAACCAGAAAGGGAAGACTCTCTCTCTCTCTCTCTCTCTCTCTCTCTCTCTCTCTCTCTCTCTCTCTCTCTCTCTCTCTCTGGGAATTAAGATCACAACGGCAACATCACGGAAGAGAAAATGTCAGAAGGTTGTTTTGTCTAGAAGAATTAAGTGAGATAGTGTTTGCTCTCTCTCTCTCTCTCTCTCTCTCTCTCTCTCTCTCTCTCTCTCTCTCTCTCTCTCTCTCTCTCTCTCTCTCTCTCTCTCTCACATGATGCTTTCTCACGTTTTTATTTAAGTTTTTTTTTATTTCATGTTTGCTTTTCTTTGTTGTTTTCTGTGTGTGTGTGTGTGTGTGTGTGTGTGTGTGTGTGTGTGTGTGTGTGTGTGTGTGTGTGTGTGTGTGTGTGTGTGTTCCAGTGGTCCTTCACTCCCTCCCTTTTGCAGGTTTCATTTTGCAACACACACACACACACACACACACACACACACACACACACACACACACACACACACACACACACACACACACACACACACACACACACACACACACAAATTGGACAGTTGCAGGTCCCCAAAATGAATAGAATTAAATTTCGTTTCATTCATTTTGCACGCACGCACGCACGCACTAAGAGAGAGAAAGAGAGAGAAAGAGATGGTGGAGCGGCGAGAGAGAGAGAGAGAGAGAGAGAGAGAGAGAGAGAGTGAGAGGGAGAGGGAGAGGGAGAGAGGGGGGAAAGAGAGGAGATCAAACAAGGGTGTTGTGTTATGTTATTTGTATCAGTGAACAAATCCTATGAAATAATAAATGAATGGCGGGGTTCGTTGCTCTCTCACTGGTTCATTCACTGGTTCATTCACTGGTTCATTCACTGGTTCACTTGCTGGTTCACTTGTTGCTTCACTCACTGGTTCATTCACTGGTTCATTCGCTGGTTCATTCACTGGTTCATTCGCTGGTTCATTCACTGGTTCACTCACTGGTTCACTTATTGGTTCACTTATTGCTTCACTCACTGGTTCACTCGCTGGTTCATTCACTGGTTCACTTGCTGGTTCACTCATTGCTTCACTCACTGGTTCACTCACTGGTTCATTCACTGGTTCACTTGCTGGAGCACTCATTGGTTTACGAGCTAGTTCAGTTGCTGGTTCATTTACTGGTTCACGTTTTGGTTCACTGGTTCACTGTTTTGGGTCGCTGGTTCGCTCATTCGTTGCTTCACTGCAGAATTTGAACCGAAAAATTACTTGTTATTTGGTTCCAGACTTGTT
>NC_087175.1:3080000-3082500 GCF_035594125.1 Scylla paramamosain | reverse complement strand
TTCCTTTTTTCCTGCCTCGTCTTCCTTCTGGTAACTCGACAGGGAAGTTTCGCCATGAAGGAAAGGCTTAAGGAAGTAAATCTACTCAGTCTTTGAAAGCGAATGATGCCAGGCCGGTCCGGTAGTGTTTAAAATATTAACAAGACTGAAGAAGATTAATGCTGATAACTACAGGAACTCGATCACATGAAAGACAAAAACACTGAAAAAGGATTTGGCTAGAGACTAACTAACTTCAGATAAAACTAAACCAAGATCTATCAGTTCGTTAACATTTGGAATTATTTACCGTTTAATATCGTGTAACCTTTCCTTTCCCTCATCGATTTCCTTATTACAACAAAGGTAGGCACAATTTTCATAGTGCTTATTCCTGGCATCACTGAATGTATGTAAATTGCTTCCTGCTGTGTTGTGGGTCATCCAGGGACCTTCCTTTCACTCGTTGTTTAAAGTTCCTTGTTAAACCCCAATGATAACGAAAGTTCCCTGGCAGGTTATAATCCCATGATGCTTTGAGCTCCCACAGGCCTCGAAGGAATAGTCTAGATTTAATTGTTACAGGTATCAAGGTGTTTAGAGTGTCATTGATAGGTAATAAAGGAACTGCAGTCTTCACCTTCAGATTGGACAAGTTTTTTTCGACTCCGCAACCGAGGTACTGTCCGCTGTCATGTCAAATTGCTGTTTAAATTCATTGTGTTTACTTTTGCAGTGCCTGTCTGTTGTTACTGGCTGTGGGGTCACGGTGGAAGTATCAGTAATGGTCGTTTGCCTTGCTTCTGTCTCTTTCCCACAGAATTATATGCAGTTTCTCCACAGTGCTTGGTAGTGGATGGAGTGGTAAAAGCTTGCCGCATTCGTGCATTCTGTCATTCATTAGAGAAGAAAAAGAGGTCCACTGAGGTGCCACTCCAAGAAGAAAAGTCAAAAGGATCATCCAGAATTGAACGATGTGTCTTAAAACCTCACTCTTGAAAAAGTTTAAGTCAGAGGAAGGAGGAGATACAGTACAGAAGCAGGCAGGGAGTTCTACTACTCCTACTACTCCTACTACTACTATTACTATTACTATTACTATTTTTGATATCAGACAATATATCTAACTTCCTTCAGACTTATACTACTATTGATTCTGTAAACAATCCATCAGACCATATAGCTATAAAGTGTGTTTTAGATGTTACTATTTCTTATAATGTGGAAAATATTGAGCATGAGACCTTCGAGCGCATATGTTGGCATAAGGCAAATACTGAGGATATATTAAGGTATAAAGAGTTAGTCACTGGATATCTGTTAAATGTTCCCCTACCGGAAGATATGTTAATGTGTAGAAATAATATGTGCACCCAGCATGAAATGGAAATAGCAGCATTTTATGATCATATCACCAATGCACTTATAAAGGCAAGTAAAGAGTGTATACCAAGGACAAATTGTGGGAGAGTTAAGAAAATTGTGCCAGGCTGGAATGATTGTGTTGAGGGTTATTTTCGCACTGCTTTGTTTTGGCACAGGTTATGGGTAGACAGTGAACGACCTCAGCAAGGTCTCATTGCCGAAATACGCCGTACAACACGTAAATGTTATCACCAAGCACGCAAGATGGTTATAAAGCAAGAAGAGTTAATAACTACAGAGAAATTAGCTGAGAGTTTGCAGGCTAGTGCTTCTGGTAGACAGTTTTGGAGATCTGTAAGAAACAAGGGAAAACAGAAGAAAAAAACGC
Source organism: Scylla paramamosain (assembly GCF_035594125.1). Lineage (NCBI taxonomy): Eukaryota > Metazoa > Arthropoda > Malacostraca > Decapoda > Portunidae > Scylla > Scylla paramamosain. The sequence continues at coordinate 3,080,768 of NC_087175.1, read as the reverse complement.
CTAAGGCAGTTGATGGAAAACATTGTCCTAAAGATATAGCTGATTTATTTAAAGGAAAGTTTGAAGAGCTTTACAACAGTACCTCATACGATACAAATGAGATGGATAGCTTAAAATCTGCCATCAACAGTGTAATTTCTTGTCAGAAAAATAGTAATGAAAGTATACTCTTGATTACGCCTGATGAGGTGCGTCAAGCACTGCGGAGAGTGAGGCCTGGAAAGGGAGAAGGTGAGGGTGACCTGATGTCTGACCATCTCATACATGCTGGTGATGTGTTATACGGACACTTGTCTGTACTGTTTTCAGCCATGTTGAGGCACGGTTTCTCTCCCACAGCATGATGAAAGGGGTTATGATACCGCTTCCTAAAGGTCGTTGGGCAAATCTTAATACCAGTGAAAATTACAGAGCGATTACTCTTAGTAGTTTGATGAGTAAAATACTGGATAATATTGTATTGATGAGAGAAAGGGATAAACTATTGACCAATGATTTGCAGTTTGGGTTCAAAGAAGGAACATCCTCTACTATGTGTACAGCAATGGTGAGAGAAACTGTGTCTTATTATGTATCTAAAGGTACAACTGTTTATGGGTTTACTTTAGATGCAAGCAAGGCTTTCGACAGAGTTAATTATTGCAAATTATTTGATATTCTATTGAAACGTAATGTATGTCCTCTTATATGTAGATTATTGTTAAACATGTACGTAAATCAAAAACTAAGCGTAAGATGGAATGACTTACTGTCTAGTACATTTGAAGT
>NC_087175.1:3072500-3075000 GCF_035594125.1 Scylla paramamosain | reverse complement strand
TTTCTAAATCCCAAAGGCAAAGGAAACTCCATGTCACTTCCTCCCACTTCCCTTTCATTTTTTTTTTTCTATCTCTCTCCTTTCCTTCACCCTTCCGTGTGCTCCACGTCGCCAACCTTTCTATCCACCTCTACAATAATGCCATTCACGGGCTTAGTAAAATATAACAAAGTTCCCGTGCAGAATAAGTCAAACACGGCAAACTGTTCACGTAGAGTTAGTGAAACGCGGCACGGTATCCCCGCAGACTTAACTCAGACGCAGCAAATATTGAACGTGTACATTTATACTAAAACGTGGTAGATTTTCCTTGTGAACTTGTTGAACTGTGGTTGACTTTCTTCTTCTTTTTAAGCATTAGTAACATTGTCTGTACTATAGAATTGGTAAACTTCTCTAATGCTTTTGCTGGAATTTATTAACTGTGATTATTTGGAATTCTGAAGTGAAACGTGTTAAATTTTCCGCGTGGATTTGAAATTTGACTTTCTTCTTATATTTTATCTTATTGAGTGTTTTTCTTAAGTATGAAATATTATCCAAGCCACAAACTTAAGGAACGTTGGTTAATCTTCTCCCTAGACTTTGTAAACCGTGCTGTACATGTGCATTTATACAGAAATTTGGTAAACTTTCTGCTTAAACGTACTGAACTGTGGCTCACGGTTTCTGCAAACGTTGGTAGCATCTTTGCTATAAACCTAATGAGACTTAACAAATCTCCATAAATTTTATAAGCCATGCAATGAAACGCTCTTATATTTTGTGAAACTTATTGATCTTTAGCTAAATTTCACAGTAGACGTTTATAAACACAACATTACCAATACCGTAGACTTAATAAACTCAGCAAACCTCCTTCAACTTTCTAAATCGAGCAATAAAACGTTCTTACATTTATCGAAACTTAATGAACTCTGGCTGACTTTCACAGTAAACATTCTTAAACACATTATCAAAACCACAGCCTCATTAAATTCAGCAAATCTTCTTCCTGTACCTTCTAAACAGCGCAATATATCTCTCTTGGGCTTGTTGAAACATGGCAAGTATTCTCCGTAGATCTGTACCCGAAGAAAACGAGGAAGGTGATTCAAAATACCATCAACTCCGCGTTTATAAAAGATACGCCTTTCAGTCTAATCACCTCTTCCTGAACGCGACCCTTCCCAGAATTCTATTGGAATCCCTTTACTAGTCCTTGTGCTAGTGGCAAGAGAATTCCTAGTATTTGTTATTCCTATCTATTCTAAGTGCCTTCTCTTCCTCTTCATTGTCCTCTTCCTCCTTTTCCTCCTCGTCTTCCTCTCTCCTCACGCCCAGCCAAGCGTAAGGTGCCTCCGTTGACTAACATTCATGGGCGGTGCCACACAAACGCCATCACGCCCACGCCTTCATACCTTCACGCTCAAATGCCTCACCTTAACGCCCTCTCCTTCATTCCTTCATTCAGCTCTTCCTTTCTTCCTTCATTCCTTCCTTCATTCGATGGTTCGTGTTCATTTATTCATTCACTTATATTATTTTTTTATGATTTGTTATTGTTGTTGTTTTTCTTGTTTTCTCATGTTCATTTATTGGTTTATTCGTATTTAATTTTCTTTTTTTTCTGTATTTGTCTTGCTTAGTTTATTTCTTAATTTCTTTACTTCTTTACTCGTTTTTTTTTATCTGTATTCATTGTTTGTTTGTTTGTTTGTTTTATTAATTTCTTCATTAATTATGTAACCTGTTTAAGTTTTCATTTCATTCCTTCGTCGCATTTATTTATTTTTTTCTATTTCTGGTTTATTTCCATATATTTTATACATTATTCACTCACTTTTACTCCTTCCTTCTTTCCCTCTTTCTTTCCTTCCTTTCTCCTCCCCTCCCTCCTTCTTTTCTTCATTCATTCCTTCATTCATCCATTCTATAATTTCTTTGTTTTCTTTCGTTACAGTTCTTTCTCTGCTCTTCTTTCATTCATTTCCTTTCTTTCTCTTCATTTCTCTCTTACTTCTTTCATTCATTCATTCTTTTCATTCATTCTCCTATCCTTCCTTTTACATTTTTCTCTCGCTAGTGTTTTTCTCTCTTCGCTTTTCCTTCCTCTTTTCCTTCCTTCCCTCCCTCATTTCCTCCTTTACTCTTTTCTTTCTCTAATTCCTTACATTCCTTTATTTTGCTTCCTTATCTTTCTTATTCTCCTTTATTCATTGCGCTACTTGTTTCCCCTTTCTTTCATTTCATATCTCCTAATTCGCGTCATTATTCCATTCTCTTATCCCTCTTGTCTTTATAGTCTCTCTCTCTCTCTCTCTCTCTCTCTCTCTCTCTCTCTCTCTCTCTCTCTCTCTCTCTCTCTCTCTCTCTCTCTCTCTCTCTCTCTTTCTGTTTATTAAGCTATTTCTTTTCTCATCTTATCTCACCTCACCTCATTTTTTTGTTTTCCCTCATTTATTCTTACATTTTCTCTCTCTCTCTCTCTCTCTCTCTCTCTCTCTCTCTCTCTCTCTCT
>NC_087175.1:3060000-3062500 GCF_035594125.1 Scylla paramamosain | reverse complement strand
CCTTCCATTTTACTTTTTTCTCTTCTTTTTTTCTCTTCATTCTCATAAGTTTCTATTTTTTTGGCCTATGCTCCTCCTCCTCCTCCTCCTCCTCCTCCTCCTCCTCCTCCTCCTCCTCCTCCTAGTTAAGTCAAACAGCTCATTAATTCCATTCCTACCCAACCATTGTAAATAAAGACAACATTACTTAGACCTTTCTAAATCCTCTTCTTGAATTTTCTTCCCCTTTTTTTTCTTCGTTTGATTTTTAGACCTAAGGGAAGCCACATTCTCTCTCTCTCTCTCTCTCTCTCTCTCTCTCTCTCTCTCTCTCTCTCTCTCTCTCTCTCTCTCTCTCTCTCTCTCTCTCTCTCTCTCTCTCTCTCTCTCTCTCTCTCTCTCTCTGACAAGGTAATGCTGGGGAGTGACAAAGTTTGTGGAAAGTAAACAGAGGGAGAGAGAGAGAGAGAGAGAGAGAGAGAGAGAGAGAGAGAGAGAGAGAGAGAGAGAGAGAGATTGTTGTCTTTGGTGTTGTTATTGTTAGTGGTGTGATGGTGGTAGTGGGTATTGAGATGTGGTGGTGATCATTGTTGCTGGTGTTGTTATGATGGTGGTGGTGGTGGTGGTGGTGGTGGTGATAGAAAGGAAGGAAGGATATATACACGTACATGAAAACTTACACACACACACACACATACACACACACACATACACACATTATAATAGATTACTTACGAAGATGTGTAGCCATATGTATTATAGTAGTAGTAGTAGTAGTAGTAGTAGTAGTAGTAGTAGTAGTAGTAGCGTTGTAATGCAGGAATCGTTAACTTTCTTGTTTTGTTTAGAAAGTTACGATTCTCTCTCTCTCTCTCTCTCTCTCTCTCTCTCTCTCTCTCTCTCTCTCTCTCTCTCTCTCTCTCTCTCTCTCTCTCTCTCTCTCTCTCTCTCCAGAACACAGCATACTATCATCTTGAAACGATTACTTAAGACACTCACAAGCCACGACTTGGAGTTACTGAGACAGAGAGAGAGAGAGAGAGAGAGAGAGAGAGAGAGAGAGAGAGAGAGAGAGAGAGAGAGAGAGAGAGAGAGAGAGAGTTTGGTCGTAGGTGAAATAATGTTCTTATCTTTATATAGTAACACACACACACACACACACACACACACACACACACACACACACACACACACACACACACACACACACACACACACACACACACACACACACACACACACACAGACATAATATCTTGTTAATTAACTGTTGACATTTAGACTCACCTACATTTTCTTACTAGTCTCTCTCTCTCTCTCTCTCTCTCTCTCTCTCTCTCTCTCTCTCTCTCTCTCTCTCTCTCTCTCTCTCTCTCTCTCTCTCTCTCTCGTATTATTTCTATATCTTTCTTTTTATTTTTTTTTCTACTACTACTACTACTACTACTACTACTACTACTACTACTACTACTACTACTACTACTACTACTATTACATTGTTTCCCTCTGCTTGTTTGGGTCTTTCAAGATGGGATACATTCAGCCGCTCTTTGCCTTCTCCAATATTCAGAAGGCAGTGAAGATTCCCGGAAAGAAATAAAGGGAAATAAAACGTAAATAACAATTAATTAAATATGAAAGTTATGCACATTTTGAAAACTATTTTTTTTTTTACGATGCGATATTATCGTTTATATTTGTATTTTCTCTCTCTCTCTCTCTCTCTCTCTCTCTCTCTCTCTCTCTCTCTCTCTCTCTCTCTCTCTCTCTCTCTCTCTCTCTCTCTCTCTCTCTCTCGCTATTTATTTGTTTCCTTTTGTCTTTTTTTACTTAAATTTTATTAAATATTTCTGAATTCGTTTATTCTTCCTCCTAGAGAGAGAGAGAGAGAGAGAGAGAGAGAGAGAGAGAGAGAGAGAGAGAGAGAGAAGACAAGTTAAATCCCTGCCATCTCTCTCTCTCTCTCTCTCTCTCTCTCTCTCTCTCTCTCTCTCTCTCTCTCTCTCTCTCTCTCTCTCTCTCTCTCTCTCTCTGAGGAACCCTGCGAGGTTGCGTTTGGAGGAAAAAAATCGTGATTGCATGGAGGAATTCATGAAGGAAGGGAAAAATTCATGAGGGCAAAGGAGAGGAAAAAAAAAAGATGGCGGGGTATTTTGAGTGGCAGGGAAAGTTTACGGCGAGTAGGAAGGGAAATTTATGAAGATCCGCCAAGATTTTCGAATACGGCCTGGGGATAAAGTTAAGGGTTTAGGGTAAGTGTTACGAGCGACTTAGGGAAACGTGGCGAGACCGTGGGAACGTTTCAGGGCCCGTGGGAAAATGTGGCGAGGCGTGGGAAAGTTTTTGAGCCCGTGGGAAAATTTTTGGTGTTAGAAGAGGTTTTTGAGGGAGGGGATAAATTTTTTTGTAAGGTGTTTGAGAGGGAAATGTGTGGACGTGGTGGGAAATTATTGTGGTTGTGGGAAAAGTTTTGTTATTTGTGGGAAAATTTAAGATCGGGGTGGGAAATTGTTGTAGGTTC
>NC_087175.1:3032500-3045000 GCF_035594125.1 Scylla paramamosain | reverse complement strand
GTGTCATTGAATTAGACAAAGTAAAATTAAAAATACTGAAATTAATGTGAAAGGAAAATGTAACTGAATTCAATTAAAAGTAAAAGCTGCAGAGAGAATTTGAAGAGAGAAATATTCATCACTGAAGGAAACGTAAAAGAGATTTTCATAAAGTACAAAGTCAGATGAATCTTTATTAATTAATTTACATGGATGGAAAGTTGAAATTCAATACATGATACGTAAAATAAAATAGTACAAAAATACACTTGATATTTAAAATTAATACAAAATAAAAATACACACGTTACAATACAAAGGGGTGAGGATTAATGTATATGAAATTATACACTTAAAATAATGCATGAAAATATACACGTGGAAGTAAACAAAACACTAAAAACATCTCACCCACACACACACACACACACACACACGTTCTCACAACATATGAATTATTAAAATGAACAACTAGTAAAACACAAAACCTGTACAAACTTTAGGGAACATTTGTAACACCCACAAACTGAAATACAAGGTTCACTAGAATAAATTGAACTAAAACACGAAAAAAAGAAATACCTACTTATAAACATAAATTATATAAATGGCAATGATAAATAATAATGAATAAGACGTAAAACAGACTGAGATACAAGATTCACTAAAATAAATTGAAGTAAAACACACACATACATACATACATATATATACTTGAATAAATAAATAATAATAATAAATAATACGCAACGTTGAACACTTTCTTGACACGAGCAGACAAACAAGTAAATAAACAAACAGACACGGCGCGGACAAGACAATGCTATTACAATGAAAATAAGAAAAGAACATGACTTGTACGACAGAGAAAATTATTCGCTGCAGAAATTATGTTTACGTAATAATTGCGAGTTTGTATCTCCTTTCTTTATTTTATTTTTATGGGGGGGGCTGAGGGGGGCGGCGGACAGTTTTGTGTAAAATATTTAATTATATAAAGACAGCAAGCACGCAATGGTTTCCTTACACACACACACACACACACACACACACACACACACACACACACACTAACAAAGGAAAACAAGTCACAACATGTTCATGACTATCATAAGTTTAATGAGGAAACAATGAATGGTGGAGCTGAGTTCACCATTACACACACACACACACACACACACACACACACACACACACACACACACACACACACACACACACACACACACACACACACTAATTAAAAAATATATGTATCAAGATATGAAATATACAACACGTAATTGTTTTACTGCAAATAATTATGAGGTATTGAAAAGAAACGCACAACTGACAAAACAAAGATCGCTACGAGAGACAATGACGCAAAATTATAAACTAATACTAAAAACATATTAAAAAACATTCCTCTCTCTCTCTCTCTCTCTCTCTCTCTCTCTCTCTCTCTCTCTCTCTCTCTCTCTCTCTCTCTCTCTCTCTCTCTCTCTCTCTCTCTCTCTCTCTCTCTCTCTCTCTCTCGAAAACACAATTTGCAAACCATCAAAAGAACAATTAGACAAAATGTGATAAAACTTGCCTTTGTGTCTGTCTGTCTGTCTGTCTGTCTGTCTGTCTGTCTGTCTGTCTGTCTGTCTGTATTAAGAGAACACATTAATTTTGCTCGCTAAGGAAACAAAACACAAATACAAACGAAATACACAGAACACAAACACACTCAAGGAAGACGCAAAGCAGATAGATACTACAAATAAAATAAAATAAAATAGATGAAAATAAAAATAACTACATCAGAAATGCATTTGATTCTCTACGTAATACTTGTTGAATACTCGTTGAATTCTTGTTGCCTTGTATTTTGCGAAGACTCTCTCTCTCTCTCTCTCTCTCTCTCTCTCTCTCTCTCTCTCTCTCTCTCTCTCTCTCTCTCTCTCTCTCTCTCTCTCTCTCTCTCTCTCTCTCTCTCTCTCTCTCAATAACATTAATGGCAGAACGTATTATTCCTGGAAGTTCTAAGAATATCTCTCTCTCTCTCTCTCTCTCTCTCTCTCTCTCTCTCTCTCTCTCTCTCTCTCTCTCTCTCTCTCTCTCTCTCTCTGCATCTCCCATCCAGTCTGTTGAAGAAAAAATTTAATATTAGTAAAATTGAATGTAATTGTCGTGGTGGTAGTGATGGCGGCGGTGGTGCTGGTAGTAGTAGTAGTAGTAGTTGTTGTAGTAGTAGTAGTAGTAGTAGTAGTAGTAGTAGTAGTAGTAGTAGTAGTAGTAGTAGTAGTAGTAGTAGTAGTAGAAATAATAACAGTAGTAGTGACATCAGTGGTGGTGGTGGTAATGTAACGGTAGTAGCATAATTGTGGTAGTGTATTGGTGGTGGTGGTGGTGGTGGTGGTGGTGGTGATGGTAATAGAAATTAATCAACATTAAAATAAATAAGTAAATACAACAGAAGGTCATGACATTTGAGAAGAGAAGAGAAGAACAGATCAGATTAAATGGAAAACTAGAATAACTGCTTTTAAATAACACCAACCGTAAAAATATGAAGAGACAGAACAGTAGTTATAATAGTAGTAGTAGTAGTAGTAGTAGTAGTAGTAGTAGTAGTAGTAGTAGTAGTAATGAGACCAATGATAAATGATAAAATAATAATAAAATAGAAAAATAAACGTGACCAACAACAACAACATCAACAACAACAGTAATAACAATCACAACAAGAGCAATATTTACCTCACCACCTTCTCCCTCCGTGTCACTCCCTCGCTCACTCTCTCAGCTTACGCGGCTCACTCACTCCCCCGATGACCTGTTAAATAAAGCAAATATGGCGTAACTGTAGCAGTAGTGCATCAGAGAGAGAGAGAGAGAGAGAGAGAGAGAGAGAGAGAGAGAGAGAGAGAGAGAGAGAGAGAGAGAGAGAGAGAGAGTATTAAGCTGAGAAATTCCATAATGCACATACAATTAGTTTGAAATTTCGTCCACTCTCTCTCCCTCATCCAATTTCTCTTGCTCACTTTTATCTATTTTTATTTATCTCTCTCATTGTATTTTCTTTCAGCATTTATGTTTTTCGTTTACTACGTTTACCTACCTACCTTTCCTCTCTTACGTACATATCTATTAATTCATTTGTTTGTTTGTTTATTTATTTATTTGTTTATCTATATGTATATCCATCATTGTCTATTAATATATGTGTATCTTTATATCTATCTACCCATTTTTATATTTATTGATCTGTCTATTTATCTATCTATCCAATTATTTTATCTATAAGGCAGTCAGTCAGTCGATCAGTCAAACCAACCATTCACTAACTTAACGAAACGAACCAATCAACTAGTAAATCAAGAAATCAACCATCTCATCCACTCATCCACTCACCAGGTCACACATTTTTCATCCACTTCTCGCATCCTCTCTTGCATCACAGGGTCAGTCGCCACTAGTGCCCTCACCAAGTCGCGGGTCTCATGTAGTCTGTGGGGCGTGAAGTACTCCCACTGGGCATCTAGCGGTACCTCACGCAGCGGCGGGAGGGTGGGATCAAACTGAAGCACCCTCCTTAATTTTTCATGCTTTTCCTGGATTTTCTGAGCCCTCCTGTCCTTCCTTTCCTTCTTGTGGGCTTCAATTTGCTCCAATAGCGAAGCGTGTGCGTGGGAGTGCGCTTCGGTAGGTGACGGAGGTCTTGGGACGTCAGCTCGTGGGCATTCCTTTGCGTGGGTGATGCGTGGTGATGCTGGTTCCCTCTCTCGCTCCGGTGTGTGACAGGTGTACGTGTAGTCAGGTTGGGGAGTGACGTGTGTGTGTGCGTGGCAGTGTGTAGGCTGACTATGCGTGACTGGGTATGTAGGGTTTTGATATGTATGGGTAGAGTGCTGGAGTGGGTATGTATGGTGCTGGAGTGAGTGTGGGTGGGTAGGATAAGCTGGGTGCACGCAGTGAGGTTGTGGATAGGCAGGGAGGCATTGCAGGGAAGGGTAGCAAGGGAGGCCGTAGGAAGGGAGCAGGTAGGGTGAGGGATATGAGTAGGGTGAGTGGAGGGTTGTATAAGTTGGGTAAGCTAAGCAGGGGGGTTGTGAGCAGTGTGACGGCGTTGGGACCTCAATAGGAACTTGGTAGGTGTGTCGTCTGCTGCTGCTCATGTGCCCTTCCTCGAACGTGGGTGTGTGGGCGCAGTGACCAGGGCTGCCCCGCCTCGCTGTGCTGGCCATTGGTGAGACTGCGGGGAGAAGATAAGCGTAAGACAGGACACGGAGAGGCGGTCACTCGACACACACACACACACACACACACACACACACACACACACACACACACACACACACACACACACACACACACACACACACACACACACACACACACACACACACACACATCTTGTTTACTGAGACTCGTGGTTTTAAGCGATTTAAGCGTTTTCAAAGGGTGCAATGATTAAGCGGGTCTCTCTCTCTCTCTCTCTCTCTCTCTCTCTCTCTCTCTCTCTCTCTCTCTCTCTCTCTCTCTCTCTCTCTCTCTCTCTCTCTCTCTCTCTCTCTCTCTCTCTCTCTCTAAAAGTGTGAAATTTTCTTATACATTTTTTTCTTATATATTTTTCCTTATACCTAGAATCATGAAAACTTTTTATAAACCATCAAAACTTCTAGTAGAGCGTATTAAAAGTTAAGAATCTACGTTAAGTAATTCCTAGAATCGTGAAAATATTAATAACTTACATTAGAGGCTGTTAAAAACCTTTTCACCAACAAATTAAGATAGCTGTGATTATTATGAATGTTTTACTTATTGCTAAATTATGGCGGGTTGAAAAGTAAAAGTTATTATAAACTAATTATGAACTGAGATATTTATCAACAAAGAGCAACAAAAATAAAATATACAATTTACTTCAAACATTATGTCCAAGGAAATTTGAAAATGACTAGGTGCTCCTTTTATGGCCATATGCAAAAAAAAAAGGTGAAAACAAAGTAATATAAGAATAACACTGGCAATTAAAATGTAGTTTGTATGATTTTTTTTCCTGTTACATGATGCCGTGTTTATCTTTACTTGAAGTCATTTCATTAGAATATACTACTTGAATTAATTACGTATAAAGATATGTTTTCAAAAAATACGTTATATTCACAATGTTCTACGTAGAAGTGTTGATTTAGATTTATTATATTTTTTTAATGAAAGTCCAGTGTTTTTGTTTTTATTAAAGTTAACAAGCATTTAATTAAACATCAGTTATAATTTGAAGTTCATTTATTTTAATCCGAGGGTGAAAAGGTGTGGAATCGTGAAGATACTCATAAAAACTAATCATTTCCACTAGAACCTGTTAAAATTCTACAAACTCCGTTAAAGTATAACTAGAACCACGAACACTCCTGACAATCCCAGTAACTTCCACTGAGGCAAGCCGAAAATAAACGACGCAAGACACAGAATTGTTTAGATGAACCTCTCGTATACACAACCACAACAGGACACACCCTAACACAGTAAAGCAAGCCCCTTCTTGTTTTGCCTCTTTTATTTACTTTATTTCTTATTTTACCTATTTATTTCTTCCTTTCATTTCATCCCCTTTATTTTCGAGTGGCGGTAGGAAAAGGGGAGAGGAACCCTTGCTTGTACCTCTCTTTCTGTCATCCCCCTGCAGGCGTGTGTGGGAGAACGGTGACTTCAGGCTTTAGCGGGACTATTCGCCTGTGACTTCCAACTCAAACTGCGTGCTAATAAATCACAGGACGGCGCTCAGATAATGTTGCTGCTATTAATCACGCTACTGACATTTAACACACACGTAATGCATTGATGTTATTGGATGCTGTGTTGGTTCGCGTTAACTCCAATTTTTATTTCACATGCAGTACAAAGCAGTCGTATTCTTGTGACATGCTTAGAGTTACGTTAAATGTGCTGTTAATATCATCCGTGTCTGTCTGTCTGTCTGTCTGTTTGTTTGTCTCTTTCTCTTACGAAGTTTAAGAATACGGTGTGCAGTCGTAACATAGATAAACACATTACAACTTGCTATACAGTGTCCCTATAATGTTTGAGATGTTTTTTTTTTTTTTATATATATATATATGAATCACTAAAATAACGCTTCTATTCTCCTTGACAGCTTTGGGACGGCAAGCTCAGATGTTTTATAGCAGTTAAAATGACAAGAAAATAAAGTAAAAGGTATAAGTAAAAAATAAATAAATAAATAAAAAATACTGTGCGCCATTCATCTGTCTAGCTTTAGTATCTATTTAGAGTTTAATTAGGCGTAATCTGTCAGTCTATTCATGTCCCCACCACCTGAATCACCTGGCTTGCTTTGGTCACCTGGTCGCCGCGCTGATAACTGCCCTGCTCTCCTGTGCTGATCATAGACTCGTATTCTCAAACTATGTGTTATCTCATCGTGACTGTTGTAAAAGGCCACAGATGTATTACCTGGGCTCTCATATTTTTGTTCATTTTTCAGTGATGTAGAATCGTTATTAATCTAGCACTGAAACCCTATTGAAAATCTGGACAACTTTCTTAGGTTCCTGCTGATTGCAAGTAGTGAAGATGAGGCGCCGAAGTAATTAATGATACGGTCCTTATTCCGGGTGACAACCAACATAAACTACAGTGATGCAAAGGTTTACTCGCCCCACACTAAAGAATATTCAAAGTGTTCCCTTCTATAACTCAAGGAAACTGTCGCTGTAAAAAAACTCTTCACCAATACTTTGCTAACCCGGTGTATTTATTATTTATTAGTCATTGGTGATAAATTATTGCGTTTCTCCTTTCTTCCACAACCCCAGCGAAGATTTATTTAATCTCAAACTCTTATTCAAGTATTTGATTTTATAGACTCATTCTTTATTCACGTTTAACAATCACTCGTCTTATATCAAATTCCTGCACCTCCACTTTGTTTAAACATGCCTACGCAGTTATTCTCGCATTTATTCTGTTTCACATCGGCGCACACTCCATTTATTTAATTGTAAACTCCTCCTGTTTCAGTCCTGCATTAGAATTATATTGAGTGGTGCACCTGCAGATACGTGGTGCTCTTGTGTAACTCTGCTTTGTACTCGCACGTTTTCTGTTGCTAGATTTATTTAAAACACTCTGCATGAGGTCCATAACTCTTTGATCTTTATTATCTTTATTATCGTTGCACTATATCTTCAGCCTACCTGCATATCTGTGCTACCTTATTATACCTTTGTTGTCTCACTTATTGCTTAATTAAAAGAATCGGTGTAGCCAACCAGGTGAGTGTGCTAACAAGGGCTACCCAACCTTGACTATTTTGGTACATCTCTCCCTAATCACCAATCACTGTAAGACATCTTTACTTGTTCTACAGTCACATTCAATTTTTAAACTGGGAAGAAATAACAAAAAATATATTCTTTTCACAACTGACTTTCTTTTAGATGCTTATAGATATTTCATGTATTGCGTCTGGTTGCCTCGTGTCGCAGTGAAAGGGTTAACCAGGTGTGTCTTTAAATAATTTTACAGCCAATCACTTATTTGACATGCAACTCCTATATTTTTCATCGTAAACTCCTGCACAGATACCGCAATCAAAATTAATCAACTAGTATAAAAAGTATGTATGCATTTCTTCATCTATTCGTTCCCTTACACTTAACACTACTCGTACCACACACTTTCCACACACGCACGACGTACATTTGGATCTCTTGATTGGAACAGAATAATTACTTTTGAATAAAATGTGGAGTTTAATACGAAAAAAAAAAAAAAACGTGAATATATGTTAAAATTGAACAAGTTAATTAGTGAAGAGCTTGCTGCAGAAAAAATAAAAAAAAACTAAGTGTACAGAAATTGAACATGTAAAAAGACAAGTAAAGGTTAAAATTGAATACCTGAATACGAGTCCAGGACCTTAACAGAAAAGAAAAAAAAAGTGGATAGGTTAAAACGGAATTGCTGAAAAGGGTATGCAAGAGGTTAATATAAAAAAAAAATACGATGAATGTTAAAATAGAGCGAGGAAAAGGTGTCAGATTAGAGAGGAGACCCACATCAACACAGAACATCAATATTGAACCCTGCCTATAACACATAACACATCAGAACATCTTACACTCTTGCACACTCTTTTCACTGCGATATGCAAAAATTCACCCTGCTAAAAATAAATGTATGCAATATTTATAAACATCGAGAAAGAAAAAAAGATAGGATAGATTTTGTAACGTCTAACCAGTCTAATACTTTAATGTGGCTGTAGGATAAGAAAAAGTTGTCAGTGAGGATAGTAATGACGGTAAGATGTGGTATATAGAAATTAAAGGGTTAAAAACAACCTCTACACACTTACTGGGTTGTAGACTCGTACAAACACAGGCGTAGAAAATTTCACTGGATTTTCCGTGCACACAAAATATAGCAGAGTTCACACAAAGAGTAGAAATCTGTGAGTTTAGGACTTGTCTCTCCTTGGGTCCAGAGATAACTGATTTGTTGACTGGTGACCCGCTACCTTCATGACCTGTTATGCCCCACGCTCAGGTCACTGCTCCTCCCCTTCACCATTCCTTCAGCATGTGACCACGCCCCCTTCCCCTCCCTCCTTGCATTCCTTTCTTCCTTAATCCCCTCCGCCACCTGCCTCCCTTCGACCTTGCTTCCTTCCTTAACAGCCTTTCGTATCCTGCACCTGTGACCTGACCTGACTTGATCTCATTCAACCTCTCACAAGCATATGGTAGATAAGATGAAGTGTGTGTGTGTGTGTGTGTGTGTGTGTGTTACATGAATAGTAATGGGATCTATGTAGTAGTAGTAGTAGTAGTAGTAGTAGTAGTAGTTGTTGCTGTTGTTGTTGTTGTTTGCAGCTACATATGGTAAGATACTACTACTACTACTACCAACATCACCTCCACCACCACCACCACCATCACCACTACAGCAGCCAGCAGCATTAATAGTGCCACCATAACTATTACCACAACTCCAGTGTTATTCATTGTTGTAGTACATGCAGGCAATATAGTACACATCATACACAGTGATGTATAATGCAGGGCGGGGAGTGTGTGCCACGTGACGCCCGGCCACCAGTGTGACGCAGTGTGGCCGTCACGCTGTGGTGGTGGTGGTGATGATGATGGCAGGCGCGCTGGCTGAAATACAGAGATGTGGATAGACAGATAGACAGACAAAATAAACATGCTGAAAGACACACTGACATAGAGATGCTAAAAGATAGACATGCAAAAAGAAAAATAGACAAGCGGGAAGATAGACAGACTGATAGGCATACTGAAAGATAAATAGATATCCAGAAAGGTTGATAAACAGATAGACATGGTGAAAGATAAATAGACTTGCAGAAAGATAGATAAAACGGAAAAAAGACATCATCTAGACGAAAGAGGCAGACAGTCAAAGGTAGTTATAGACAGATAGGCAGACAAACGGACATTAATTAAGAAAGACAGATCAGATTTAATAGAAATCGATGGGAAATAAGTAGAGAAATAGAGAAACAGAGAGAAATGTACAGATAGATAGATAGATAGATAGATATACAGACACATAGATGAATAGATAGATAGAAAGGCAGACACCTGAATACATACATACATACATACATACATACATACATACATACATACATACATACATACAAACATACATAGACGGATATAATAAAGATTGATAAATATATAGGTAGATTTATTGATACATGGATGGACTCATGTGTGTATGGATGAATGGATCATTTATGGTAGAATAAGTACTTGTTAAAAATTAATTCCTAGTAAAGAAAAAAACACTATTTTAATTCATGACCCGAACTAAAACATGACCAAAATAAAACTAAATAAAAAAATAGTCAGTCAGTCAGACACACAAACACACATACACAGACACACACACAGACACACAGACAGACAGACAAGCCCAGGTAACCACCACTCTGCCACACCTGTCTTGGCCGCTAATCCTTCCCTCACTCAGCCTCCCTGACCACCAGCCTCCTGCCCTCCGCCACCCACTGCTTTCTAATGCCCACCCTCCTTTCCCCTCACAACTCCGCGCCACTTTCCTCCCCACCAGTCTGTCTGTCTATCTATCTATCTATCTATCTATCTATCTATCTATTTATCTATCTATCTCTATCATAAATTCATCTGTTTTCATATTTTCTCCCTTTCTCTATTCTCCCCCTTTAATCTCTCTCTCTCTCTCTCTCTCTCTCTCTCTCTCTCTCTCTCTCTCTCTCTCTCTCTCTCTCTCTCTCTCTCTCTCTCTCTCTCTCTCTCTCTCTCTCTCTCAACTTCCTACATTCTTTCATTTTTTTCTCTCTATCATCTTCTTCCATCATTCCTTCACTTCTCTCCTTCTTTTCCTTATCTTCCTCAATTTTCTTCGTTTTCTCCTTCCCACTATTTCCTGGTAATGGAGGGAGGGAGGGAGGGAGGGAGGGAGGGAGAAAGGGCAAACAGGTGAGGTAACGGAAGCGTTGGCAATTAATTAGGCTTATAAAGGTGAAATTTTGGCAGGTAAATGTGAGAAATTTTTTGAGATTGGTAGATTTATTTATTTATTTATTTATTTATTTGTTTATTTTTACTATTTCATTATTTCTCGGCTCCACTTCGCCAATACCTAAAAAAATGGAAAATGATAGACAAAAAAAATATATGTAAAACAGATTAATAGATAACAAACTGGGTAAATAAACATATAAATCAATAAAATAAATGTTGAAAATCACAAAGAAAGAAGAAATCACACCACTCTTGAATAATATATAAAAAAACAAGTCTTAATTAACATTCTTCTATCTACGTTATCACCTGCATTCGACCATCATCCCTGTACATTCATCACCTAACATTCTTTTATTTATTTACTTATTTAACTTCATTTTATCTCATATAACAAAAAGGGAAAGGGTTTTAATTAACATACCTGTATCCACGTACATAAAAATTTCACCTAACATTCTCTTCAACCTCCCCATTGAGTCTGGACTAATAACAGGATCATTGAAAGCATGGCAATCATTTGTTTAATCTCCGTCATTTTCAGATTAATATTTTTCAGGTATCATTTATTTAATTACCTGTGTGTAGTGTATAACTGTGAAATACCCTTCCCTCTCTTCCTCTCCCTCCTCTTCTCTCTCTCCCTCTCCCTTCCTTAACATCATAATCACTCACTTTCAATCTTCCTGCCTCACTTACCCCTTTACTCTTACTCTCAACCTCTCACTGTTCATGCTCTCATCCTTCAAGTCCTCTCCCTCCATGCTCCCACTCTCTTTACTCTCTCTTTATCCATCCTTTCACTCCTTACAGCTCATTCTCTCGCTCCTCATTCTCATCTTTCATGCTTTCATTCTCCTTTGCCTTCTTTCTCTCTTCATTCTTTTTCTAATCCTTAGTGTTCATTTTTTTTTTTTTGCTGTTTATTCTTCATTTTTTACTATTCGTGTGTGTGTGTGTGTGTGTGTGTGTGTGTGTGTGTGTGTGTGTGTGTGTGTGTGTGTGTGTGTGTGTGTGTGTGTGTGTGTGTGTGTGTGTGTTTCTCTTCTCCCTTCTCACTTTTTGTATTTCATTTTCTTTTCTTCTTTTTTTCTCTCTCTCCCTTTTTTTCTTTCCTCTTTTCACTTCTTTTGCTACTTGTGTCTGTGTGTTGGGGGAAGAGGGGGGTTGTTTTATACTGGTATTTTTTTTTTAGTCATGTATATATTTTTTTGAATAAATAACCACTTTAAAAATATACAGGTAATAATTTCAATGCCATTCTAGAGTTACGATTTTATTCACCTGAAATGATCAGGAATTTTCATCAACCAATCAGTAAACAGTAAAAATAAATAGATAAATAAATAAATAAATTAATAAAAAGAGAAAATAATAATATCAATAATAATAACAATAATAATAATAATAATAATAATAATAATAATAATAATAATAATAATAATAATATGTTAGTATCACACTTTGCTAGAGTGTAGAAGAGGAACGAAAGATTAAACATACCAGAAAAACGCGAAAAAATGTGTATTAGTGCAGTAATTAATGTTTTTGGAGAGTTAATGAAAGCTGTATTGAGTGTGAACGGTAATTTATTTATAGACACAGACAGACAGACAGACACACTGGAGAGAGAGAGAGAGAGAGAGAGAGAGAGAGAGAGAGAGAGAGAGAGAGAGAGAGAGAGAGAGAGAGAGAGAGAGAGAGAGAGAGAGAGAGAGAGAGAGAGAGAGAGAGAGAGAAAATTATCTGCATACAGAGAAGAGGAGTAATTTATCTCCATACATGCATACATACATACATACATACATACATACATACATACAGACAGACAGACAGAGTTAGACAGGTAGAAAAGATAGAAAAGGACATCAGTTTATCTTACACACATACAAACACAGAGACAAATTGACAGAAAGACAAACAAACAAACACAAAATAAAAACAGGCAACCAGACAAACAAACACACATACATACATACATACATACAT
>NC_087175.1:2960000-3025000 GCF_035594125.1 Scylla paramamosain | reverse complement strand
TAAGGAAGACAAGAGAGAGAGAGAGAGAGAGAGAGAGAGAGAGAGAGAGAGAGAGAGAGAGAGGTATCATTTGTTTATTGTTAAAAGAGAAGGGTTTTTTTTTTCTGCAATTCATCTGTTGTTGGAATTTGAAGTGGATAGATTTGTAATATGAAGGAAATTTACTTTTTTTTTTAAATCTTTTTCAAGTCTGTGTCAGATTTTAATTATGTTTCAAGTCAATCATTTCTGTCGTTTACCTGGTTTTCTACGTCTCTCTCTCTCTCTCTCTCTCTCTCTCTCTCTCTCTCTCTCTCTCTCTCTCTCTCTCTCTCTCTCTCTCTCTCAAATTTTTCGCATTTTTTGTTTGCTTTTCCAACTAATCATCTCATCTTTTCTCCCTATTTTTTTCTTTTATTTTCTCCCTCCCTTTTATTTTACACACACACACACACACACCTCCCTCCCTCCCTCCCTCCCTCCCTCCCTCCCTCCCTCCACACGCCCACACTTCCACTAAAACAAACATACAAGCACTAAAACGTTTGAAAACATGAAAATAAAATAACGTCAGGGTTAAACTTGGGGCAAAAAAAGTTTATACCACCTGACCTCTCCTCGCCGCTTGCTAATTCACGGACACATGAACCGCACAGGTAAACCCCACAGGTAGAGAGAGAGAGAGAGAGAGAGAGAGAGAGAGAGAGAGAGAGAGAGAGAGAGAGAGAGAGAGAGGGGGGGGGGTCCAGGTAACCTCAAGGTAGAATATTATACGTAAGACTGACAAGACAAGAAACGGTGGACAGGAGAGAGAGAGAGAGAGAGAGAGAGAGAGAGAGAGAGAGAGAGAGAGAGAGAGAGAGAGAGAGAGAGAGAGAGAGAGAGAGTGTTATCATTCATTCATTTACTCTCTTCCAGTCCTCTCCTTTACCTCCTCCTTTCATTACCTTCCTCTTCTCTTCCCTCTCTTCTCTTCTTCTATTTACTCCTCTTATTATTTTTCGCGTCCTCCTCCTCCTCCTCCTTTGTCTTAAATTCCTTTGTTTCTCTCTTCGTTATAAAGAGAATCACTTGACTCTCTCTCTCTCTCTCTCTCTCTCTCTCTCTCTCTCTCTCTCTCTCTCTCTCTCTCTCTCTCTCTCTCTCTCTCTCTCTCTCTCTCTCTCTCTCTCTCTCTCTAGCGTAGATAAGAGAAAATATGAAAACAAATGAAAGAACAAAAGAGGAACGGAAATAAGAGAAAAGGAATAAGGGAAAAGAGAAAAGATTCTCTCTCTCTCTCTCTCTCTCTCTCTCTCTCTCTCTCTCTCTCTCTCTCTCTCTCTCTCTCTCTCTCTCTCTCTCTCTCTCTCTCTCTCTCTCTCTCTCTCTCTTACCTGGCCACCCCAACAAGCCTTTCCGGAAGTAAAATGCATCACGCCACAAGGTCAACCCAGGTCAAGATTCGGTGACCTCCGCGCCTACACTGATCTCCAGCCTGACCTCATCTCCCCTCCTCACCTCCTCTTAATCTCCTGTTGTCCCCCCTCACCCTTCTCCTCCTCCTCCCCATCCTCTTTCCTCCCCTCCCTTCCTCTCCTTTCCTCTATTTCTTCATTATCTCCAAAGACTCCTTTTGAAATCACTAGAGACAAGGCAGTTTCTCTCTCTCTCTCTCTCTCTCTCTCTCTCTCTCTCTCTCTCTCTCTCTCTCTCTCTCTCTCTCTCTCTCTCTCTCTCTCTCATATATTTTGTTTTGTTCTTATCTTTCTTGTTTTCCTCCTTGCCTTTCATTCTATTTCCTTCTTTCCATTCATTCATTCATTCGTTTATTCATTTATGTATTCATTGCTTATTTCATTCTTTCTCTGTCTCCTCTTCGTATTCCTTTCTGTTCCTTCCTTTTTCTCCCTATATATTTTCTTTCTCTTATTTCCTCTTTTATACACTTTTTTTCCTCTGATGTCTTTCCTATATTTTTTTCTTATTTCTTTCGTTTTTCTTTTCCTTTCCTGTTCCCCTTTTCATGTTTCCTTTTTCCTTTCTCCTCATTCATTTTCTCCATATTTTTTATCATCTCTCCTCTATTTCCTATTCTTTTCCTCTTCTATTCCTTCCTTCCTTCCTTCTCTCCATATCCTTTTTCCATAATTTTCCCTTTTATCATCCTTTCCTTTCATCATATTTCTTTCTCCTCTCTTCTCTCCTCTTTACAATCCTTACTCTTTTTTCTCCTTTCTCTCCCTTTCCCTCCTCTTTTCTTTCTTCATTCCTTCTCTTTCCTTTCTCCTCACTTACATATTTCTTCTCATCTTCCATTCCTCTCCCTATTCCTTCTCTTCTCCTTCCTCGCCCTCATTTCTCTTATCCTCTTTCTCGTAACTTTCTCTCCTCTTCTTACTCAGTTCTCACCCTCTTCCCTCTTGCTTCTCTCTCTCTCTCTTGCCTCTCTCCCTCCGTTTATTCATTTCCTTTGTTTTCCCTCACCGTTATCAGTATTATTGGCATTTATTGGTAATTCTCTATTTATATTCCATTTGCTTCATTCACTCCTAAAGCATCATTTGAACTTAATTGGAGGAACCTCGTGTGTGTGTGTGTGTGTGTGTGTGTGTGTGTGTGTGTGTGTGTGTGTGTTTTCTTTGTTAATATTCCAGACTTATGGCTTATGTTGTAATGTTTTGGTGCATGCAACACTGTGTTATTATTGCTGAATAGTGTGGCTGTGTGTTGAAAATATGATAGGACAGGCGCCGGGGGAGGAGGAGGAGGAGGAGGAGGAGGAGGAGGAGGAGGATGAGGAGGGGTGACAACGAAGAGAGTATGGATTGAAAGAAGGTGATGGCAAAAGGAAGATAAGGAGGATGAGGAGGAGGATGAGGAGGAGGAAGAAGAAGGAGGAAGAGGAGGATGTATAAGAAAGAAGAAGAAGAGGAGGAAGAGGGTATGATGAAGACTGTGCTTGGAGACAACACAAGAAGAAGAAGAGGAAAAGAAAGAGGAAGAGGTAGAAGAGGGAAAGGAAGAAGAGAAGGAGGAGGAGGAGGAGGAGGAGAAGGAAGAGGATGAAAAGGAGGAGGAAACCGAAGAAGAGGAAGAGGAGGAGATGAGGAATGATGTGCTTATAGAAACAACACAGGAAGAGGAGGAGGAAGAGGAGGAGGAGGAGGAGGAGGAGGAGGAGGAGGAAGCCCAGGGGATCAAGAAAGGAGTGCCAGCAGGAAGAACGCTGAAGTAGGTCGAGGAACACAAATAAACACAAAGGAAGAACAAACAGCAGCATACTTGTTGGTCCTTAAGTGTCTGTTTATGAGAAGAAAAGAATAAGGAAGGAAGAGGAGGAGGAGGAGGAGGAGGAGGGTACATGAGGAAGAGAGTTTGAAGAGGAGGAGGAGGAGATTAGGTAGAGTGTGTTTGGTGTGAGGAGGAGGAAGAGGAGGAGGAGGAGGAGGAGGAGGAGGAGGAGGAGGAGGAGGATTAAAACGTTGGGAGATGACCTGACCCCACCCTCTCTCTCTCTCTCTCTCTCTCTCTCTCTCTCTCTCTCTCTCTCTCTCTCTCTCTCTCTCTCTCTCTCTCTCTCTCTCTCTCTCTCTCTCTCTCTCTCTCTGTAGCAGGTCTAATTAACGTGTGATCCAGGTGTTAATGAGCTGCTGTTACCTGTTCATGAATTACCTGGATTTGTGTTATTAATTTTTCCCTAAAAGCTTGTTATCATTTTTACTGTTGTCATTATTTTTATTTATTTATTTATTTATTTATTTATTTATTTATTTATTTATTTTTTAGTTATGGTTCGATTTTAATGTCATGTTTCTTTCCTGTGTGTGTCTTTTTTTATTATTATTATTGTTGTTGTTGCGATTTTTTATGTGGTAATTATGAAATGAAGTGTGTGTGTGTGTGTGTGTGTGTGTGTGTGTGTGTGTGTGTGTGTGTGGACGCGCGTTTTCTGTTTCAGGCTTGTAATGTAAAGTTCTCTCTCTCTCTCTCTCTCTCTCTCTCTCTCTCTCTCTCTCTCTCTCTCTCTCTCTCTCTCTCTCTCTCAATAAATTAAATATGAAAAAATGCAAACTTCACTAATAACTCCACTCCTGATCCTCCACCTTCATCTCCTCCACCTTCTCTTACACAGCGAGCCTTTGAATCACCTGGAAACGCCTGCAAAACCCTCCAAATTACGCTAAATAAGTGACGGAAAATTGATACCATAGCCGCGGCGGGACGAGGCAGGAGTCGGAGGGGCTTGGCGGGGCTCGGCGGTGCTGGGCAGGTCGGAGCGCCAACAATACGGTGATATGGTGGTGTGGTGTGGTGGTGTTGTGTTAACCCTATACTTCACAAGCTTAACTACCCTGTGTGTGTGTGTGTGTGTGTGTGTGTGTGTGTGTGTGTACTAACAGGAAAACGTTGTACAAAAAAGTTCGTGAAAAAAAAATCTGAAAAATGACGGACTATTTTGACAGTACTGACCTGCTAAGTCTCAGGTAAACAAAATTTTCTCTCTCTCTCTCTCTCTCTCTCTCTCTCTCTCTCTCTCTCTCTCTCTCTCTCTCTCTCTCTCTCTCTCTCTCTCTCTCTCTCTCTGAAATTGCTGTTTTAATATATTCATTTGACTGTTCAGGATATTGTCAATTTTTAGTTATGAAGCAAATTTCTGCATTAATTCTCATTTTCTATTGTTTTTTTTTTTATTATTATTATTTCAGTATTATTATCGCTTCAACTGAAACATAAAATCTTAAATCCTATATTTTGCACAGTGTTTCTAAACTGCATACTACGAATATTTATTTATTTATTTTGCTTATTTTGTTTATTTGTTTGTTTATTTACTTATTTACTGCCATCTGAAGAGCCTTACACATCAGCTAATTATTATTATTATTATTATTATTATTATTATTATTATTATTATTATTATTATTATTACACACGCTATTAAGTTTACCTTTTATAATTTCTAATACCAACAACTGCTACTGATGATAAATATAATAACATTTGTTTTATTTCTTATTTACTTTTATTAACACATTTTTCGTTTTTTTTTTTCTTCAAATTAATCATAACTGAATTTACAAAAGATTTACATATTTATTTGATTTTTTTTTTTTTTAATGGTAGTTGTCTTTCATTATATAGGGCACCTCTCTCTCTCTCTCTCTCTCTCTCTCTCTCTCTCTCTCTCTCTCTCTCTCTCTCTCTCTCTCTCTCTCTCTCTCTCTCTCTCTCTCTCTCTCTCTCGGTCCATTGCCTTGCCCCACATTTTTTCATCATATCCTTCCCTCCCTCCCTCCCTCCCTTCCTCCCTCCCTCCTCACCTCCTTTTCTCCCTCCTTCTCTCCCTCCTTCCCTCCCTCTTTACCTCCTTCCTGTGTGGTTGTTAGCTAGTTGTGTGAACGAGTGAATGAGCGAGACTTGTGTGAGGCATGAATACGTGTATGAGTGAACGAGCTAGGCTTCAGTCATAAGTGTTAAGTGGAAGTGCGCGGCCTGGCGCCGGGAGATCACCTACCTCCAGCCTTCTGTTCACACCTTCTGTGAATAAACACCTGCACTGTTACCTGCGTTTCCTGTGCCCCTGCTGGTCAAGAGTCGAACATGGCGCAGTGAGTAGGATCAGGACAAGGCTGCAGTGGGTACGGCGCAGAATGGAGAAGCAGTTGGAGGCGCTGGCTGCCCTGCTAGCGCGACAGTCGGAGCAGAGTCAGGCTCGCGAGGAGCGTTTAACCCAGCTGCTGGAGAGAGTGGGGACACAAGCTCCCAGTCGCACCACGGCGAGCAATGAAGGCGAAACCACAGCTCGCAGCACGTCTACCCAGGGCGCGAGGTTCCCGACGTCCGCCACCATCATTCCTCACTTAACGGCGTCAGCATCTTTACGTGAGTTCGACACGTGGCGCCATAAGTTTGAAGGATACGTAACCCTCGCCAGGATAGACTGTCTCTCCCTGGCTGAGCAGAGGGCGGCACTCGCTGCTGTCCTAGACGACGAGTGGACCCGTACACTTCGCTACGGGATAAGCTTACCGAGAGACGCGGAGTTAAGAACCATCCTCGATGCAATGTGTGAGTACCTGCGAAGCCAGCGCAACATCATCATGGATAGAAGAGACTTCTACTCCCGCGTGCAAGAAACGCAAGAAGGTTTTGACGACTTTTTATGTGCTGTAAAGGAAATCGCCAATTTCTGTGACTTTTGCGACCAGTGCATAAACCATCAGCTGCGTGACAGAATTGTCGTTGGGACACGAGACGAAGTGGCTCTGAAACGCATGCTGGAAAACAAGAAACTCACCCTTGAAAACGCCATAGATATTTGCAGAGCATCAGAGAGCGCTAACCAGTGTAGTGCAGTACTAAGGGGCGGCTCTCACTCTTCGAGCCATGGTGTGAACGCTGTCTCGAACTACAGGAAGGGCAGTTTCGGGGCTCAAGCCCCACGGGCTGTTATCGTTGTGGCAAAGATTGTCGCAGTGACAAAAAGGGGATGCCAGGCAATAGATAAAGTGTGTCGTAACTGCGGGAAAAGAGGGCATTTTGCGAGTGTATGTCAGCAGACAGTGAGGAAACGACGAGGAGCTTCGAGGAGTTCCTCAACTGTCTCTCCTCATCGCGGTGCAGGCCCGAGGCGGGGAGCCAGTGCCAGTGTATACCAGCTCTTATCAGGCGTATACACAAAGACGGTGACGGCACGACCTGCGCCCCAGGTGCTCATTACCGCCACACATCCCGCTGGAAGAGACAAGATTACGTGGACTCCTGACTCTGGGGCCGAAACGACCGTTATTGGCCTCGACACGGCAACACTCCTTGGAATCCCGCCCTCCAGCTTGGCGCCCGCTGATGGTGATGGACTTTATGCTGCCGGTAATCACCCCCTCACCTGTGTAGGAACTTTCTCGTCGCACTTGCAACTGGGCGACAGGGAAGCTGAGACTGTTGTGAGCGTGGTGAAGGAGGTGAAGGGGGCGCTGCTTAGCTGGTACGATTCCATCGCTCTCGGAATCCTCCCCGAAGATTTTCCGGCTCAAATCCGACCGCTACGCAGGGAAGAACAGCACACCGGCAACAGCTCCATCAAGTACCCGACCGCCTCGCAGCCACCTCTATCTACGCCCACAGAAGTGATCAGCTGGCCTCATTCCTACGACCCAACGCCACAGCAGCGTGCGGGGCACGCTGCTGCTGTGATCAAGGCCTTTCCCAGCGTCTTCGAAGCAAAGGAAGGTTTACGTGCAATGGCTGGTGGATCCATGGCCATCGAGTTGACAGACGACGCTCGACCCTTCGCCGTAACAGCATCTCGTACAATCCCTTACAATTGGCGTGAAGAAATTAAGAGCCAGTTGGAAGAGCTGCTTAACAAGGGAATCATCGAGGTGTGGACTACCCTACGGCATGGTGCCACCCCATCGTGCCTGTCCCAAAAAAGACATCTGGTGTAAGGCTGTGTGTTGACCTGACACGACTCAACCGTTACGTGAAGAGGCCCGTGTATCCAGTGCGCTCACCTCATGACGCCATCGCCTCGATCGGGACCGGAGCAGTTTGGTTCACCACTCTTGATGCCAAGATGGGGTATTTTCAAGTCCCCATTAGAGAAGAAGACCAGGATTTAACCTGCTTCATAACACCTTGGGGTCGGTACAAGTTTCGGCGAGCGGTTATGGGTCTCGTCTCGTCTGGAGACGAGTATAACCGTCGAGGAGACCAAGCTCTCGGCGACATACCTAACACCATCAAGATCGTGGACGACATCCTGGCCTATGACTCCACCTACAGTGCGCACTTAGCCCATGTCATTCAGATTGTGCGGCGGTGTGACCAGCACGGCATCACTCTCAACCCACAGAAGTTTACATTCGCGGAAAGAGTGGTAGATTACTGTGGTTACTCTGTTTCTGGACAAGGCTACACGACAGACTCAAAGAAAGTTAAGGCAATCTCTGACTTCCCACGACCACAGCACATCACCGACTTACGATCATTCATGGGTCTTACAAACCAGCTTGGAAGCTTTTCTCCTGCTGTGGCTGCAGCTGCACAACCCCTCAGAGATCTCTTACGCCCGAAGAACAGTTGGTGCTGGTCTCCTAACCATGAAGAGGCGTTTGAGAAGGTGAAACAGTGTCTCGTCAGCCCACCTGTCTTGGCATACTTCGACCCATCATTACCAACGATGCTACAGACTGACGCCTCAAGGATGCACGGATTTGGATTCGTTCTCCTGCAGAAGCACAGTGACCAGTGGAAGATGGTGCAATGCGGGTCAAGATTTGTTACAGACACAGAGAACCGCTATGCAGTAATAGAGTTGGAAATGGCTGCAATCGTCTGGGCAGTCAGGAAATGTGGCACCTACCTGAAAGGACTCCCTCACTTCGATCTAGTGCTCGACCACCGCCCGCTGATACCTCTCCTCAATAGCAAGTTGTTGGGAGAAATAGAGAACCTGCGGCTGCAGCGCATGAGGGAGAAGCTTGCTCAGTATTCTTTCACAGCAAGCTGGCAAAAGGGATCGACACACTGTGTGCCCGACGCCCTCTCACGTGCTCCAGTACAGGACCCAGTGGAGGAAGAGGATGCTGCTACTTCTGGTGACCTCGACCCTCTCCACTCAGCGGTCATCTCAGCGTTATCTGCCACCAATGAGGACGGCGTCCGCTTAGCACCACTCCAGGATCAGACTGTGGAAATGGTACGTGCCGCAGCAGCAAGAGACGGGGAGTACTGCTTGCTCAAGAACGTCATCATCGAGGGCTTCCCTGATCATTGCCACGACCTCGATCACCGCTTGCGTACGTACTGGCCGGTGCGCAGTCTGCTGGCCGTAGACGACGACCTGGTGGTTTACGGGCCGAGGCTTCTTATTCCTCACAGCCTCCGCCGAGAAACACTAGAGCGACTCCATGACAGTCATCAGGGGATGGAGCGCACCAAGCGACGGGCCCGACAAACGGTGTACTGGCCTGGTATGGACAGAGACGTTGAGAACGTCGTTTCTGGATGCTCACTATGCCGTCCACTCCTACCAAGCCAAGCCAACGAACCTCTCTGGCAGGACACGGACACACCCAGCAGGGTGTTTGAGTCAGTTTCTGCAGACTACTTCCACGCAGCAGGCCGTACATACCCTCGTGTATGTAGATCGCTTGTCTGGGTGGCCTCACGTGTCTGCATGCTCACGTCCAGCATCGGCTGATCAGCTCGTTCGTGTCCTTCGGGGTGTGTTCGCCGACACGGGCGTGCCTGTTCTCCTGAGGACTGACGGTGGACCGCAGTTCACTTCTTCATCGGTACGGCGCTTCCTGGCTCGATGGGGGGTGGAGCATCGTGTATCTTCACCTCATTATCCACGCTCCAATGGTCACGCCGAGGCAGCGGTCAAGTCCGTGAAGAAGCTGATCCTCACGACCACACAGCAGGGACACCTGGACGAGGATGCGTTCGCTCGCGGGTTGCTGGAACTGCGCAACACTCCGAGGGCGGAAGGGCGATCACCAGCACAAGTCCTCTTCGGTCATCCTATGAGGTCCTGTGTCCCGGCTCATCATCGCTCATACGCTCAGCAGTGGCAGCGCGCTGCTGATGAGTGCGACGCCAAGGCAGAGCGACTGAGGAAGAAAGCGAAACTTCGCCACGACGCGTCCGCCCGTACTCTTCCTCTCCTGCACCTCGGTGGCCACGTCGACGTTCAAGATCACACGACAGGCCTCTGGGATCGCCTGGGTGTCATCGTGGCTGTTGGGCGAAGGAGAGACTACCTCATCAAGATGGGCAGCGGTCGCGTGATGTGGCGTAATAGAAGACACCTACGCCCACACAGACCTCTTGCTCCCCTTCCTGTCGAGCAGCACACCGCTCATGGCGGTGCAGCGCTTCAGCATCAGGGTCACGAGGAACACCACCATCCCGGCAGCCCGGAGCATCAGGGTAACGGGGTACACCGTGGCCGAGAGCAACCAGAGCGTCGAAGCAGCCGACAGCGTAGGGAGCCGAGACGACTGCAGGTGCGGTGGCACCGTAGCACCTACGATTAGTCGTACGTGTTCATTGTACGCTGTGTTTGTTTTGTGTATATGTACCGTGTTTTCTGTACTTCAATCATTGTAACTTTGTTTCATGTGTTACGGTAGCCATAACAAAGATAAGGAATCTTCCTTATGTCTCGGGGGAGGTGTGTGGTTGTTAGCTAGTTGTGTGAACGAGTGAATGAGCGAGACTTGTGTGAGGCATGAATACGTGTATGAGTGAACGAGCTAGGCTTCAGTCATAAGTGTTAAGTGGAAGTGCGCGGCCTGGCGCCGGGAGATCACCTACCTCCAGCCTTCTGTTCACACCTTCTGTGAATAAACACCTGCACTGTTACCTGCGTTTCCTGTGCCCCTGCTGGTCAAGAGTCGAACACTTCCCTCCTTCCTTCTTCACGGGTCATTGTGTAGGACATTGATAGTGATGATATATGAACTTCTCCTCCTCCCCTTCCTCCTCCTCCTCCACCTCCTCCTCCTCCTCCTCCTCCTCCTCCTCCTCCTCCTCCTCCTCCTCCTCCTCCATATGACAATTTTTTTTTCCTAAGAGTATTATTATCTCTTAGTACCCCATTAATTTTTCATCGACTCCTCCTCCTCCTCCTCCTCCTCCTCCTCCTCCTCCTCCTCCTCCTCCTCCTCCTCCTCCTCCTCCTCCTCCTCCTCCTCCTCCTCCTCCTCCTCCTCCTCACTCTCCTTGTCGAAGATGATAAATGTCTAGTATAACACACACACACACACACACATACACAGAGAGAGAGAGAGAGAGAGAGAGAGAGAGAGAGAGAGAGAGAGAGAGAGAGAGAGAGAGAGAGAGAGAGAGAGAGAGAGACTCTGTAAGCGTAATTGCTCGTGTTTGTTTTTGAGTTAGTGTGTGTTGGAATATTTACATACATAGTAATTAGACATGTACACACACACACACACACACACACACACACACACACACACACACACACACACACACACACACACACACACACACACACACTCACACACAAATTCAAAACAAACACGACATGACCCAAAAAAATCTCTCTCTCTCTCTCTCTCTCTCTCTCTCTCTCTCTCTCTCTCTCTCTCTCTCTCTCTCTCTCTCTCTCTCTCTCTCTCTCTCTCTCTCTCTGGAAATCGGTCGATATATCAGGGTGTCCCTATAAGGCGCAGCGAGCCATATAAGGATGAAGGATGATTGCGCAATCTAGGAATTTGACCATCAGTGACATTAGTTTCCTCTCATCTCCTCTTGATCTGAAGGAGGAAGAGGAGGAGGAGGAGGAGGAGGAAAAGAGGAAATGACAGGTGATATTACTCTTATTGGCACGAAGTAGCTATGATGGTGGTGGTGGTGGTGGTGGTGGTAGTAGTAGTAGTAGTAGTAGCAGTAGTAGTAGTTGTTGTTGTTGTTGTTTTTGTTTTTGTTGTTGTTGTGGTGGTGGTGGTGGTGGTGGTGGTGGTGATGGTGGTGGTGGTGGTGGTGGTGACGCCCTTCACTCACATTCCCACACCTTTGCTTCACTTTCCCCTAATAGTGTATTGGATAATGTTCAACTCTGTCCTTTGATACTCCATCCTGGGTCACGCTGGGTCAGTTTATCTATTATACATTTGCAGGCTGACCTTACATGACCTTGACCTCATCTCCCCTGCCTTTCACCTCACCACCGTCACCATGTCACCACCACATCATTCCAGTCTATGAGCAAAATGTTTCAATACTCATTCGTTTATTTATGTCTGTTTTGTATTTTAATTTTCGTAATAGTCTTCGTAGTCAACAGTGTCTTTGTAATACGTTTTTCTTTTTCAGTTTCATTCATTACTATTTTTTTTTTCTCTTTAATTATCGTTGTTATTGTTATCATCATCGTTATCGTCATTATCATCGTCAGAATCACTGGAATTCTTGTTTTATTTAAATTTGATTTGTTATGTAGGTTTCTGTTTTCCATTTTTCATCAACATCATCATCATCACCATCATCATCATCTCACCATCACCATCGTTGTCATTATAATATATATTCTAATTTCGATTTGATGTATAATTAGGTTTCTGTTTTGTATTTTTATCATCATCATCATCATCATCATCCTCATCATCATCATCATTGTTAACGTCCTTATAACACCTTTTAATTCGACTTGACCCATTGTTATGTTTCTTTATTGTATCTTTCACCATTGCTGTTGTTTTCATCATCACCATCACCCTCATCATCAATGCCACCATCAAACATATTTTTATCCCAATTTGACGTATTGCAAGGTATAATTACAGCGCTGCATTTTCATTACGTCATATCCTCCTAACTCACTCCCATGATTAATTAATTATTCAGTTATTCACTTAACCCTGCTGTATATTGCCACACGTATTCATCATTTCATACATATCTTTTATGAAAACTATTGCGTACGTTTCAATAGCGCGTGTATTTTTACTATTATCGTTATTAGGTTGACTTTACTTTTTCACTGGGCTGGAAATCTCTCGTTTGTTATTTAATGCGCTGTTCACCGCCTTCTTATATTTCTGAGTGCGCCGTTCACCGCCTTCTTTTGTGTTTGAGTGCGCCGTTCACCGCCTTCTTTTGTGTTTGAGTGCTCACGTCCACCGCCTTCTTTTGTTTTTGAGAGCGTCGTTCACCGCCTTTTGTTTTTGAGTGCGTCGTTCACCGCCTTCTTTTGTTTTTAAGAGCGCCGTTCACCGCCTTCTTTTGTTTTTGAGTGCGCCGTTCACCGCCTTCTTTTGATGTTGAGAGCGCCTTTCAACTCCTTCTTTTGTTTTTTTAAAGCGCCGTTCACCGCCTTTTGATGTTGAGAGCGCCGTTCACCGCCTCATGACGCAAGTGTGTTATTTGGCTTTGTTTGTTGTTCGCCGCGCCGTTTATCGCCTACTAACGCCGCGAATTATTTGTTTATCTGTGCACCGTTTATCGCCTATCAAATCAAAAGTACTGCTGTTTTCTGTTTGTTTATTTAATTATTTATTTGTATGTTTAGTCGAAGGGGATGTATTGGTGGTGTACAGTACGGCACTACTACTACAACTACTACTACTACTACCACTACTACTACTACTACTACTACTACTACCACCACTACTACTACTACTACTACTACTACTACTACTACGATAATGATAATAACAATAGCTACTTAACGTCTTGAATTAAAGTATGTCACTGAATTTTTAATGTCTACATAATTCACAAGTATTTGCTTCATCTGTTGTTAATTTCCCTCCTCTATAGTTTCGTACATTGTTTTATTAATATCGTACTTATTTTTCGTATCACATGTATATATATATATATTTTTTTTTTCATTTCTCTTTATCTATGACTCAAAAATTCTTAACACGCGTGCGTTTAATATACATGTAAATTTTTGTATATCTTTATGATGCAACTTTCATTTTTTTTCCTGTCTTTTAATTAATATTGACTACGATCGCGTTTCTCTCTCTCTCTCTCTCTCTCTCTCTCTCTCTCTCTCTCTCTCTCTCTCTCTCTCTCTCTCTCTCTCTCTCTCTCTCTCTTTGGACGACAGCCATTGTTTTTGCTAAGATTTTATTTGTTTTTATTTTTTGTTATCATTCTTTCCAATGGTTGTTGCAATTAAACCGTCACGTGTTTAATGGAACGTGACTCTTTATTGTGCATTATTTATTTTATATTTTATTATTCACTCAGTCTCTCTCTCTTTCTTTCTTGATTTAGTTATCTTTTTTTTTGTTGTTGTTGTTGTGGTTGTTGTTGTTGTTTCATTGAGTTTTCTATTCGGTTTCTATGGATACTTCCTCTCTCTCTCTCTCTCTCTCTCTCTCTCTCTCTCTCTCTCTCTCTCTCTCTCTCTCTCTCTCTCTCTCTCTCTCTCTCTCTCTCTCTCTTACACTCGGCAGCAAATGACAATCACTGATGAGAGAGAAAAATTCGAACGAGAGAGAGAGAGAGAGAGAGAGAGAGAGAGAGAGAGAGAGAGAGAGAGAGAGAGAGAGAGAGAGATATGGAAAATAAGAAACGAAACACTATGATCCACCATCCGTCTCTTGTTTTTTCCTTGTTCCTCTTTTTTCCTCTTCCTCTTTTTCCCCTTCTGGATAATATCGCTAATTGGTGAAGTGTTTTTTTTTACTTCGCTCTCTTTTCTTTCGCTTTCGTTCATCTCTTCATTATTTTATGTTCAGTTAATTGATCGAAGCGTTTGATCTCGTGAGCTATGAGAGAGAGAGAGAGAGAGAGAGAGAGAGAGAGAGAGAGAGAGAGAGAGAGAGAGAGAGAGAGAGAGAGAGAGAGAGAGAGAGAGAGAGAGAGAGAGATTGCCACTTCACTACAATAACAAGCTTTATTTTTAGAGTATTATTCTTGTTTATCAGTCAGTGTATCTCTTCTGTCTGTCTGTCTGTCTGTCTGTCTGTCTCTTTCTCTCTCTGTCTGTCTGTCTTTACTTCGTTCTTTCTGTCTATTTATTTATTTTTGTGTTTATCTATCTTTTTATCTATCTAAGTCTCTCTCTCTCTCTCTCTCTCTCTCTCTCTCTCTCTCTCTCTCTCTCTCTCTCTCTCTCTCTCTCTCTCTCTCTCTCTCTCTCTCTCTCTCTCTCTCTCTCTCTATAATGGCTGGTCGATGAATAATGAATGAATAGGAACAGCAAAAGTCATTATCCTTTTCGTTCTATTCATCCGGACCTTTGAAAAATATAACTATGAACAACTCTGCAATATTCATTAATAAAAAAAATATATAAAAAAAGGAGAAAAAGTTAAAGAAGAAGAAAAAAAAAAGCGTTATTTCTGTTTAGTTTTCAGTTGTACTTTTTTGTTGTTCTTGTTAGTAATTAGTGTTTCATTTTTTTTGTATGCATTTGTTTTATTTATTTATTTATTTTTTATATATTTTGAAAGTGTTTAGTTAGTGGAAATAGAATTAATAGATATCTGCTAGTTATGTTTTTTTTTCTTATGAGAGAGAGAGAGAGAGAGAGAGAGAGAGAGAGAGAGAGAGAGAGAGAGAGAGAGAGAGAGAGAGAGAGAGAGAGAGAGAGAGAGAGTTTTCCATGGAGTGTGGGTGTTTCAATATGGCGGCCGGTCGACATGCACGTGAGATAGAAATAGCCACTCTGTTCAGGGCTTAGTGGTGCAGGGAGCTTCACCTTACGCCAGTGTAATTATTTTTTTCTTTTACTTCCGTCTTTGTGTGTTTATAGTACGGAGATTGTAACTTATTTCCTTGTTTTATCTGTATCATGTTTTTTTTTTTTTTTTTTTTCAGCTGTGATGCTTTAATTCAAATCAATCAATATATATTTTATGAGGTTTTATAAAAAATAATGGTTTCGCTAGTGACTGACTGATTGACAGGTTTACCGCTGCATGTATTGTTGTTTTGTTGTGCAACAAAGGAGGTGGGCGGAGCCTGCCAGCCTTCCCCTGCCACAGGATACACTCCAGTAGAATAATCGCATTTACAGGAAGGAAATTGGACATCCAAAATTTTTAAACGCTATTCAAATAAAAATAAGATATATTTGCATTTGTGTACAACTACTAACAAGCAGCTGACTAATCACAGCCTGAGTAGTGCCCACGCACCACACCTGAGGGCCTGGCCAGTGAGGGGCACGGCAAGACACGCTGCATCACCACCTCGGGCAAACTGTGGCCATTCTTTAAGCACATCCGTTAATGTGGCATAATTTATGAACCAAAAGACATGAGCAGACAGGTCCTGCTAAAATGTAGCAATAAGTGGACACTACAAGGCACAGGTGGTGTTGCAGTGTGTGGTCCCTTGGTGCAGCACACAGCGTGCAGCACACAGTAGGGGCATCACTAACAGCCCTCAAACACCTGCAGCCCAGCCTGAGCAGCACTGCCACCACGTCCTGGGATACTCTGCCCCCCCCCCCATCATTGTTCTGGGAGACACTCAGACACATTATGACTTTCTCTCTCTCTCTCTCTCTCTCTCTCTCTCTCTCTCTCTCTCTCTCTCTCTCTCTCTCTCTCTCTCTCTCTCTCTCTCTCTCTCTCTCTCTCTCTCTCTCCCCACATGTGACTCCACTTTTACCTCCCTTCCTGCCTCCCCCATTGATGACCTGTTCCTCCTCTAGAGAGAGAGAGAGAGAGAGAGAGAGAGAGAGAGAGAGAGAGAGAGAGAGAGAGAGAGAGAGAGAGAGAGAGAGCTAACTGAAATTTTAAAGGATTTCAGACAAATGCAATGAGAATAATGGGTTAAACGACAAAAATAGTAAACGGTAACCTTCACATTCAGGACAGTATATAACACACACCACACACACACACACACACACACACACACAGCTTGAAGCACGGGAATGGTGGTGGTGGTGGTGGTGGTGAACAGCATTCCCTTGGGCTTACGGATTAGTTACTGGAGAGCCAAGGAAAGATGGAAGATACAAGAAGCTGTCCTGCCATTACAATTTTAACATAATAACAAATATCAGGATTTTAGTCTTTAATTCCAGGAAATTTGAATTACCAGAGAGAAAGAGAGAGCCTGGGCCAAATGTAATAATAATAATGATAATAATAATAATAATATGTATGTAATCATGGATGAACAGCCCACACCATGATTTGCTGCCGCTGACTGACCCGTCGCATCACGCAGACATGAGCGTCCTGAGTATGTGGGTACTGGGACAAAAACTTGTCTTGCAGCACACGGCGGGAGTCATTCACTGCTGGGCCGAGGCAGGGTGTGGATGTCAGCACTGCCACGGCGAGGGTTCCACGTGGCTGTTGTGGCGACTGAACCACTTCCATGCATACTTCTGCCACTCTTACACGCGTTAGTGCATTGTGAAAATCTTGAGATATGAGGTAGAAGGTTGTGATAAAGCTATAGTATTTTTGGCATTTTACTAACATTTTATTTATTTTTTTTTTTTTATTTATTTTTTTATTTATTTATTTGTTTATTGTTTTTTTTGGCAGTATTTTAGCTTTATTTCTGTGATATTTCACTGTCATTTCAGTAATATGTCAGGTTCATTTGAGCTTCATGTCGGTAACATTTTAGCTTCATTGCGGTACCGTTTTGGCTTCATTCCAGTAACATGTCACAGTCATTCCGATAATATTCCAGTAACATACCGGCTTTATTTCACCTAAATACCGGTTTTAGCTTAATTAAAGTGACATTTTAGCTTTATTTCGGTAACAGCTTCATTTCGGTAACGTGTCTAATTTCAGTAACAGTTTATTTTCATTTCGGTAACATTTTGCTGATATTTAAGCTTCATATCTATTTCAGCTTAATTATAGTAACATTAAAACCTTATTTAAAAACTATCAGCTTAATATCGATAAAATTAATGTCATTTCGGTAAGTTTTGGCATCATTTCGGTAACTCGCCACCCCAACAACAGCACAGGACTGGCGCATGGCGGTGAAGGAGGAAGGGACACAGGAAGTACTCTGATAAAACCTCACCAATTGACCTTTATTTAGTGTACCAGGCTTTGAAGGTGAGGATGGTGCTAGGGTGACACTTGAGGCAGGAAAGTGAGTATAAGTGGGTGAAATGGAGGTATGATGTGGTTTAGTGGTGGGGGCGAGTGGCTGGGTAGCTTGTTTTTTCCTTATGTTTTGGTATTTAATGATTTAAAAACGTTTATATTTGTATTTCAAGGTTTGTTTGGATGTGTCAGTAATGTTGTGTCGGCAAATGTGGAAGGAAGAATGGAGAAAAACGAGAAAGTGAGAATTTTCGCTTGTACTGTCATTCTTGTTTTCCCACTTTCGGTATTTGGTAATTTGAAAACGGTTATGTTTGTGTTTGAAGGTTTGGTTAGGTGCGCATATGATATCGTGTTAGTGTTGATGGCTGATGTGTAGGGAATGAAGAGAACACGAGATAATAATACTCCGCTTGTCAGGTCATTCGTGTGTTTTCTAGATTTTCTTGTCCTTGTGATGTGATAAAGGCTACCAGTGTGTTTCAGGGGTTGGTTAGGTGTGTTAAGTAATGATGTGTTGGTGCTGGTACCTGATGTGCAAGGAAGAGGATGAAATAAGAGAATTGTGCTTTCCTTGTTGCCTCGTTAGAATTTAATTTAATTTAATTTATTTTCTTATTTTTTGAGAACGCATTCCTCTGATTTCAAGGCCATGTTTATATCAAGCTCATAAATCATACTTTCTTTTTAGTAATATAATTTCTGTTGAGAAAATCACATAGGTTTTTATTTTATTCTCTCAACAAGCATAGGGAATCATGTAATTATGAAGTCAGCTAACACAGTCTCAGAATCATTTGACATGTTAATATTTTCCTCCCAAACTTTTGATTATAAAGGAACATGAAAATAAATTATTGATGTGAAGTTGTTGCCAGAAAATATATTTATTAATCAAGAGAGGAATGTGAATGCATGTTAACAATCAGTTATGTAGTTACTGTGTCATTTTATATGGAGAAACAGACTGTTGTGATTAATAATACTTATGGGATGGGCTTTTATATCCTAACCCCAAGAAGTGTTTTGTATTACTTTCCACAAAAGATTAATATAAATTCCAAAGCATCATTCCATTAAATGTTACAAAATTTCATCAAGTAATTGCACAGTTACTGCATTGTTTATAGTAACAGGTAGTAACAAAAAGATTAATATATATTCTCTCTCTCCCTTTCCCTTGCCTTTCTTTCCCTTACCCATTCCTCCTCTTCCCATATTCACCACCCATACATTTTTCCTCTTCCTATCCTCACACACATTGCATAATCATGTAACCAGTTCATATGCTTCATCATTCACTTTGTCTCCAGGTAAGGAAGTACAATCAATGGAAGAGTTTACCTTTGATGAGGAGGAGGAGGAGGAGGAGGAGGAGAAAGATATGATACTGCTACCAACAAGACAGATGATGGAGGTGGAGGAGCAGAACCAACTCGTAAGGCAACTGTACACAGACACACACATGGAGAGGATGGAGAGAAAGGAGTCGCATTCCCTTAACAATCCTCTCACTCTTGCACCAGGTACTCCTCTCACTGCCTGCTTGTATTAGTGAACTTGTGGCTTGTAATGTTTCATCTTTTTCCTTCTCTTCCTCCTGTTCTTTGTCTTCATTTTTTTTCTAGTCTTAATCTTCTATTCGTCTTGTATCATAAAATCAAACCACCTCTTTCTCCTTCTCGTCCTTTTCCTCCTCCTCCATCTTTCTTCTTGTCTTCTTCACTTTTACTCTTCTTTTCTTCCTCCTAATCTTTCTTATCACTTAATTTAATGTCATTTCCCCATTGAGCCTTGCTATGTGTGTTTGTGGCCAGCTATGTTATACCTAAACTCCTCGGATGTGATATGGTTACCCACGAGACTGCCCCTTTCCTGACGTGTGTGTGTGTGTTTGTTTGTGTGTGTGTGTGTGTTGCTTCCTCATGGCTGTCCTGTGTAGGATTGATAGTTTGGTATATAGATAGTTTGATAGATTGCCATTATCTTTATCATACTTTTATCTCCACCTCCTTTCAACCAGGTACAATATTCTGGAGAAGAAATGCAGAAGAAGAAGAAGAGGAGGAGGAGGAGGAAGAGGAGGAGGAGGAGGAGGAGGAGGAGGAGGACATGGAGCTGAAGGTGCTGGTGCCGACCCAACAGGAGATGCAGGAGGTGAAGGAGCAGAACAGAATCATTCACGCCCTCCTGCAGGACTCAGTAAAGGAGAATATGGTGGCTGCCTCCTCCTTTGTTGGGCCTTCAGGTGAGAGAGAGAGAGAGGGGGGGGGTGTTCATTTATCTGGTGACAGTTAATGGGCAAATAATGAAATACAAAATGAAAAAGTTGGAGAGAGACAGAGAGAAAGAAAATAAGTGCAGTATGTGTGTTTGTGTTTTTGTCAGTTTGGTGTCATGCTAGTGTAAGATTTAATGATTGTTTTGTATCATGTGATGTGTTACTATGTGTGTGTGTGTGTGTGTCTGTCTGTCTGTCAGTTACTATTCTAAAGTTGTGGTTTTTATTGCAGTGTTTTAGTGCATGCCAGATTATATCATTATCACTGAATGCTGTGGATACATATTGAAACCACAACTCATTCAATACCCACAAGCAATCATCCACTCATCCACAAATCCAAAGACCAGTAATTACCATCCACTTATCCACTTATCCACAGGAGTATCAGAAACTACCGCACACACCAGCATTCCCTTTCTGCAATCCTTCACCAACACCATCCCCAACACTGCCACCTCCTCCACACACTCCCTGGTGGCGGACGACTATGTGGGGCGTCTGGAGGGGCGGATGGAGGGGCTTTTGGCTCAGGCACCCTCGGCGTACAAGGCTCTCCACCTCAATTTGGCACTCCAGCAGGTTTTCAGGGAGACTATCAGCAAAGTGGAGGAGGCACTGAAGAAGAATCAGGAGGTGCAGGTAAGGGGGGAGAGTGGGAGAGAGAGGGAGGGAGGAGAGTAATTTAGATTAATGAAATGGAGGCAGGTGAGAGAGAGAGAGAATACTTTTAAACTAAAAACTAATCCTTCATAACATCATCTATTTTCTCCATTTTCCTCCCCCTCCTCCTCCTCCTCCTCCTCCTCCTGACTGTATTTTCATCCTTTATTTTACCCCTGTTTACTTCTCACATTTATCCTCCTCCCTCTTTTATTCCCTGTTCCTCCACCTACACCTCCTCCTCCTTCAGGCAGAGGTGAAGCAGAACCTGGAGGAGTCTGGCTGGTCCACTGGAAACGTACCCAGACGAGTTATGCCCACAGCACAGTCGGGGGGGCGGCCCTCCTTTAGATATTCCCACCTGTGCATTCCCTACTTCAAGGACTCTAGTGGGATGCCTGTCCCTATGAATGAGGACTCCAAGAAGAAGCTGGATGCAGGATATATGGATCTGTACACCTCTAGGAACCGTCCCTGTATGTTTGTGTTTGTGTTGTGTGTTTTTATTGGATTGGGTCTAGTTTGTTGTCTTTTTAAATTTGTTTTGTCTTGTTTTTGTTTTTTTAAGCTGTGTGTGTAGTAGTAGTAGTAGTAGTAGTAGTAGTAGTAATAGTAGTGGTGGTGGTGGTGGTGTGTAAGTTGTTGTTTCTGTAAGTGTAGTGTTATTAATTAGTGTGTGTGTGTGTGTGTGTGTGTGTGTGTGTCTGTCCATGCGTCCATGTATCCGTCCCGCACATACATATACATCCCCATCATTTTACCCATCAGTACTTTCCTTCCTTCACTATTCCATACATTCCCATCTCCTATTACCCATCACATCCTTCCATTTCACCATTCATTCCCATCACTACACTCCTAACCACATCACCACCAATCTTACTTTCACCAGACACTACACCACCAACCCTTTCCTAGCCTATCCATCACACTCTCACACTGTCAGCCTCACCCCTCACTTCCCATCACTGGTTCCAGGGCAGCAGAAGGAGCAGAAGGCCTTGGTAAAGGAGGTTCAGCAGCAGTGGAAGACACAGTGGGTGAAGAAATGTGAGGAACAGATCAGATCCCTGCAACGACAGATAAAAGGCTTGGCTGGTACTGGGGATTCCAAGGAGGAGGAGGAGGTATGTGATTCAGTGAGGGGGAGGAGGGAAGAGAAGAGGGAGGTAGGTGAATGGAGGAAGGGAGGAGGGAGGAGTGGAAAAGTTGGAAAGAAAAAGGATATATATATATATATATATATAAGAAGAGTTAGGAGAAAGGAAGAAGAGGAACAGAGGAATGTGAATGGTGAGGTAAATAGAAGGAATAGATGGAAGGAGATAAAGTAGGAAGAGGAAGAATCTGTGGTAAATTAGGAAAAGAATATGAGAAAGAGAGAGAATTATCCAGACCCAGAGACAGTTAAATAAGGAAGAAGGGTAGAAGGAGAAGGATCAGATAGAAAATAACAGAGAGAGAGAGAGAAAGAGAAATTTTCCACAGGTTCATTCAGAGGCAGCTGGAGAAAGAGAAGATACAAAAGAGAGAGAGAGAGAGAGAGAGAGAGAGAGAGAGAGAGAAACAAACAAATAAATCAACAAACTTTTCCTATTTTCTTACCTTCCTTCCCATCTGCTTTGTAGCTGAAGAAGGCCCTGAACAAGGAAGAGAACGAGATGAAGAGAGTGAAGCAGAAGCCCCCGATGAAACTGGAACCCCCACCGCGCTTCATGATCCCTACCCCAAAGAACATGAAGTTAGACTGGGAGGAGATTGCGGCCCAGACTGTGAGTTTATCTTGTATACCTCTATTTTCATGCTAACTGTATACCTCCTTCCTCCCTTTCTTTTCTTCTTCATCTCGTCTCAGTTCTGTCCACCTCTGTAATGCAAGAGTTAACCAGTATTTTCAGTCTTTTGTCGCTTTTTCTGGTAAACTTTAGAACTCTGTGTTTCCTCCTTCCTGTGACTTGTAATCTTTCAGGACTCGCTCAAAATACTTCTCTAATTTTGGATAATCCTTTTGGGTCCTTTTCTTTCTTTACTCTTCAGAAATTGGCACTTCAATTTGCCCTTTTTTTATTTGTTGCTTTGTTGCCCTTGGCCGGTTAACCCTCTTGCATAAAAAGCAACATTTATTTGTTAAGCATTCAATCATTCTTTTTCATCTTTTTCATTCCACCTCTTTCTCCACATTTTCATTCCATCTGCTCTTCCTCCTCCACAGCCTTCACTCCTCTTCTTCCTCCTCCACAGTTTTCACTCACTCTCCTCCACAGTTTCCACTCCTCCTTCCTCCACAGTCTTCACTCTACCTCCTCCTCCTTCCTCCACTATCTTCACACCCCTTCCTCTTCCTCCACAATCTTCACACATCTTCCTCTTCCTCCAGTTTTCACACCTCTTCCCCTGCATTTTATCTTCACACTTCCTCCTCCTCCTCCTCCTCCTCCTCCTCCTCCTCCTCCTCCTCCTCCTCCTCCTCCTCCTCCTCTACCAGGCCTCATACCACCTTCTCCTCCATAGTTTGATGGCAGGCGGTCATCTTTGGAGTGCCAGCTGATGTGGGACAATCTACTTCACCCGGAGATTAGCAGACGGTCTTGGAAGGAGTCTGAGGATCTCACCATACAGAGGCTCGTGAAAATGCCTGGCAGGAACACCAACTGGGACGCCATCGCCAGGTGTCTCAATACTAATCGTACTGGGTATCAGGTGTGTGTGTTTGTTTGTGTGTGTGTGTGTGTGCGTGTGTGTGAAGTCCAGCTTGTATTGTGTTTTTATTTTATTTTTTTCATATTTTTTTGTTGCATT
This sequence comes from Scylla paramamosain, assembly GCF_035594125.1. NCBI lineage: Eukaryota > Metazoa > Arthropoda > Malacostraca > Decapoda > Portunidae > Scylla > Scylla paramamosain. Next base: position 3,001,771 of record NC_087175.1, on the reverse strand, counting down.
GGTGTTTTTATTTGTTAGTTTCATAGATTTCTCATTATTGTGCATTTGATCTGCTTTGTAATTTCCTACCATGACATTTATTATTGAAGTGACAGATACACACACACACATACGCTAGGGATCTCCAACAGATAAATAGATAGACAGATAGGTAATTCTTCTGCGTGACAAGCCAGGAACACCAAAAGCACAGAAAAAAGGAAAAAATACCTATTAAGTCACTTTATCTAAAAAAAATAAATAAATAAAAGTAAAAACAAACTAATTTAAACCCACAAAAAACAAACCTAACAAATATGAGGAACATTTAAAGACTTCTCCTCCCAAATAAGGAAAATAAATAAATAAAATAAATAAACAAATAAAACAAAAAAAACAGACCAATTTAAACTCAAAAAAAAACACAAACACCAACCACATTTAAACACGGCCTCTATGTAAACAAACTCCCCACTGACCCTCCTCCCCTGTGCCGCTGTCAGGTGATGCAACGCTGGGTGTCTTTCATACTACCTGCCCTGCAGCCAACTGTATGGAGTGTGAGCGACACAAAGAAGCTGTTGGATGCTGTCAGTCTGCTAAGGAACGGACAACACATCCCTTGGGCCCAGGTGTGTGTGGTGAGGAGATGGAGGGGGGGATATGGGGACCTGGTATATAGGCTGGAGGGGCAAGGGGATGGGGACATGGAGATAGGGGAGACAGGGGGGCTTGTGGCTGGGGAATGCAGTGAGGGAAGAAGAGGAGGGGAGAGTTGTGGTTACCTGGACTTGGAAGGGCTGTGAAGTGGAGGAGTTAGAGAAGTTGAAGGTGGGGGTTAAGGGAAGGAAAGGGTGGAAAAATATGGGATTTGGATTTAAAGAGGGAGCTAAAGAAGGGAGAAGAGAGAAAAAAATAGGGAGAATGTGATGAAAAAAGGATGCTAAAAGGAATATCTAAGTAAGAGTAGAGAGAAGGAGAGTTGGTTATGATAAGGAAGAAAGATGGAAAAAGATGAAAATGGAAGAACAGAGAGAGAGAGATCAAATTTTTCATAACTTTTGTACCTTTACTCATGAACTTTGCATAAAATTATAAAAAATGAGGAGTTTTAGATGCATGATTGATGAATTAAATGATAGGTATTGCAGTAACCACAAACCACTGTAGAGGTATAATTAACAAGACAATTATTCCACCATCCAAACAACACACACACACACACACACACACACATACTATAACAAGCAAAAAACGTAGAGAAAAAGATAAAACACTTGATATTTATAAACAATAGATTGATGACAAGTTCTGTGTATGTGTGTGTGTGTGTTTGTACAGGTTCACCAGCACCTCCCAGGCTTCACAAGGTACCAGATCTATAGCAAGTGGAAATCCCTTAATCCAGAGAAACAACACGGACATTTCACAGTGGAGGAAGATTTTATCCTCATTAAGGTAACTACTGCTATTATTGTGACTACTACTATTATTGTTACTGTTACTGCTACTCTTCTTCCTTCTTCTGCTTTCCTCACTGCTATTCCTCTTCCACTTATTTTCTTCTTTCTCTTCTTCCTCTTTGTCTTTTGCTTCTTTTCTTTTTTCTCCTCCTCTCCTGTTGCCTCGACGCCTCTCCTCTCCTCTCCTCTCCTCTCCTCTCCTCTCCTCTCCTCTTCTTTCCTCTCCTCTTCACTTCACTTCACTTCACTTCACTTCACTTCACTTCACTTCACTTCACTTCCTAGTTCTAACACCACCACAAATACAACTACCACAACCATAACTACCATTGCAAATATTACTAATGACACTACTCTATTACTACAATTCTCCCCCACCCCCATCTCTCTCCCCCAGGGGCTGTACATTTTTGGCCTAAACTTTGAAAGCATTGCCCATTTCCTGCCAGGCCGAACTCCTTCCCAGGTGAGGCAGCGGTTCAGGAGGTGCTTCGTTCCCCCCCTCACCACCGTGCCTTGGACCAGGTGAGTGTGGTCTTTCCTTATTCCTCGTACGTAATTGCATGTTGTACAGAACTGAGTCCAGCTTGGTAATGTGCTGTCATTTAATTTTCTTCATCCGTTCCTCTCTCCCACCCTCACATCCTCTTTCCTTCTCTCTCTCTCAGCAAGGAAGACCAGATCCTGATTGAGAGTGGGGAGGTGGGGCCTTGTGGTTGGAAGAAGTTGGTATGGGACCTCCCTCTCCGCATACCCCCTCAGATGAGATGTCGCTACCTCACCCTGATGGTGTGGCAGAATCTGGGGGGCCAGGAGGCAGCCAGTGGGGTGAGTAGGGTGACTCGGGGTGGGGTGTAGGGTGAGGGAGTAAGATTTGGTGGTGCTGGTAATAGTTGTAGTTGTTGTTGCTGAAATGGTGGTTTTGTAGTTGTAGTAGTACTAATAGTAGTAATAGTAATAGTAATAGTTGTAGTTTAAATTTATTATGAAACATACTTATATTGTAATAGTACTGTTCATAGTGGTGGTGGTGGTGGTGGTAGTAGTCATAGTAGTAGTAATAGTAGTAGTAGTTGTATCAGCAGCAGCAGTAATAATAGTAGTAGTATTAATAGTAGCAGCAGCAGCAGCAGCAACAGTGGTAGTAGTGGAAGTTTAAGTTTGTAATGAAGCACATATTTATGGTAGTAGTACTAGTAATAGTACTGTTCTTGATGCTAGTAGTAGTAGTAGTAGTAGTAGTAGTAGTAGTAGTAGTAGCAGCAGCAGCAGCAGCAGCAGCATACCCACACCAGCACCACTATCCCATGACACCCACACCCTGTCCTCCCCATCACCCCTACTCACCCATGCCCTTCTACCCCACACAGAAGCCACCACCCCCCCTGTTTCCCATAAGCATGACGAGTGATGCGACGGAGGTGGGGGAGATCCGAGCCCTTATGCTGCAGGACGACCCTCAGCTGAAGTGTGCTGTGAACCGCAGTAGGAGGGGCATGGACTTGGTAAGAGAGAGAGAGAGAGAGAGAGAGAGAGAGAGAGATTATTCAAGTAAACCAGTCATTATTTATTACAAGCATTAATATCTAACAACTCTCTCTCTCTCTCTCTCTCTCTCTCATCTTCTGCAGGAGGAGGTACTGCAGGAGCTGGAGGAGAAACGACAAGTGAAGCAGGAGAAGGTGGCAGAGGAGACAGCCCAGCGTGTCCACCAGCTGATGAAGAAACGTGGCCGAGCGAAGGGCTCCCTCAATACCCCACCCACCTTCACCCCACTGCGGTCCACCCTCTTTGACCGCTTCTATGCCCCCAGCCGCCCCCACAATGCTTACAGCCCTGCAGTCACTGGTAAGGGGTTATTTATTGATTTATTCTTTATTTTCTTTATTTTTTATGCCCTTTACTATATCTTTTGGTGATAGCCTGCTGTTTATTATCATACCAAGTCGTTTTTCCTTTTTCCTCCACTGTTATCACTATTGCAGAGGAGGTAATTAGTCGGCTGCGTGTGGTGAGCAATGCGTTGTCTCTGAGGGCAACCTGTAGAGTGACACATCAGCACGAACAGCAGCAGGAGGAGGAGGAGAGGGCATCCATCTCCTGCCTCACCCATTATGACCGTGGCCTTTTCCAGCAGCTGGCCAAGGCACAGGAGCAGGACAAGCAAGGTGAGGTGTGGCTGTGGTGCTGGTGGTGGTGGTAGAATTGATAGTAGTAGTAATAGTATTGTAAAAAATATTAGTAAAGGTCCAGGATTATATATTTTTAGTAGTATAATAATATTAGTAGTAATAGTATTAGTATTTCCAGCATTTGTTGAAATATACTGGTAATTCTTCTACTACTACTACTACTACTACTATTGATGATGATAATAATAGCCAGCCCTTTATACTTCCATGCAGTTCAGGTACAAAACAAAGACATCTATATACTTTCTCATCCTCTTTATTCATCAGTCACGTACAGAAATACAAGAATGAATAACAGATGAATAAGAATAACATAATAAGCACTTCATTTCACCACCAAAATGACTCCCAAGTTTAAGAACAAAACAAACTCTGTGATCATTCCTTGTAAATCATGAATGAAAAAAAGGAAAATGAACAATACTAATGATGCTCTTCTCCCCAACAGATGGTGGTGGAGTGAGGGTGGCCAGCATGCCTTACCTGCCCCCCAACCACAGCACAGTGGGGGCCATGCTGTCTGTCACCATCCACCGCCCTGTGTTGTCTGAGATGGCGATGGGATGGTTCATCTTTCAAAAGTGAGTGTACACCTTCCGTTTCTCTTGCTTTCTGTGTGTTTTTTTTTTAATTGTGCTTCTTTCTTATTGCACTGCTCTTTACTTTTGTGTGTGAGTGTGTGTGTGTGTGTAGTTGTGGTGGTAGTGGTAGTAGTTGTAGTACTTATGTTGATGATCTTGTGTGTTCATACGTTTCCTGTTTTTTTACAGGATTGAGTCAAGCTTGTAATGTCCTGTCTTTTAAATTTGTCATGTGTGTGTGTGTGTGTGTGTGTTTATTTTTTATACCTCAGAAATACACATAACTTTTCATCATTGATAAACTACTAGCACATTTATCCATCCACCCACAGAGAAACACAACATTACATACATACATACACAGCAGTCACTCTAATCACAGCTCTCCCCTCCCACAGCTTCGGCCCCCAGCAGCTGGCGTCCATGTCCCACACACAGCTGGCTAAGATACAGCACATCCAACATGATGCACTGCGGATTCAAGCAGTTTGTGGGTCGCAGGTAGTGGTAGTAGTAGTAGTAGTTGTAGCAGTGTGGATGTTGTCTTAGTTAATTAGTTGTAGAAGAGTTAGTGGTGGTGGTAGTAGTAGTGGTGATATGAGTGAGTGTAACAAGGAAAGGTAGTGATTTGTGTTGTAATTAATTATATATAAGGTAAAAGGTATGGGGTGGGCGTCTTTTTGGTGTGGAAGGGTGCACCCATCTTTCTCTCCCGCTCTCTTTCTGCCCTTGTGCTTTTATTTTTATCCCTTTCCTTATCTATTACTATATCTCCATCATCTTCCCAACCTTGCACACGCAAGGTTGCCTCACACCTTCCTCACAACCCAATACTAACCTCTCATTTTTCAGTCATCTTTGCAGTATTTCCACCACCACACCTCTAACTACAGCTTTCCCACAAAGCAGAACAGTGAGGGTGACAGCAGAGCCTCCAGCAGCGTCCCCTGTGTGTCTTCCTCCTCCAGTCGAAAAGCAAAAATTCATGAATTGTCAGATAGTGAGGCAGGCAGTGATGGCCAGCAGATTGGTAGTGAGGAAGAGGAGGAGGTAGAAGCAGATGGTAGTAACAGCCAGCAGAAAGTGTTCAAGATACATATTACTTCTGAAAAGGTTAGTGGCTGTTAGTTATGCAAATGTCTCTGTGTGTGTGTATGTTTGTATCTCTCCCTGCACTTGATCCTCTGTGCAACGTAACAATTCACAGCACCAAAAAATCAGTGTAAAATCTCTTCCAAGGAATATAGGAAAGGAAGGTGATTGAAACAGTAGATTTTCCAATGTGGAGCCAAGAAAGAAAGGGGATTGAAACAGTAAATCTTCCATTGTGCAGCCAATCTAGATGTCGCTGTTGAACACACACAAAAATCTCACAGTGGTTTAAAGCAAGAAGTGTGAGCGAGCAGCAGTGAAAAACCTAACTTCCCCTCCCAGCATGTCCCACTCTTGTGTGTCTTTCTTGCCTCACTCGCTCACCCCTTTTCTCTCCCTCCAGGTCCCCAGAAAGAACACCAAGAGGCTGAAGCATGAATTGAAGAAGCCCAATTTCAGTACATACTTTAAAGGTAAGATGCTGCTTCCTTCCCTTTATCTATCTCTTATACTGTTGCTAAAGTTGAGGTAAAAAAAAAAAAAATTACATGACTAGGCATTTTTCATCACAGCCTTTTTTCATTTCTCTGTGGCCTTTGAAATTCTTTTGTTGTCTTAGCCCAGTGCTGCTAACTCTTACATGAAAAAATAAATAAGTAAATAAATAAAATAATCCACCAGTCACATCATCTCTTGGTCTTTTGTGGAGATTGCAAGTCCCAAGTATTAATTTCTACTTGATTTATAGACAAAATTCATTGGACTTTTATTTACTTTGGCTTGGCAGGGAATATCAGGTCTGCAGTGGGCACATCCAGCACATCAGGCCCCCAGGGAAACATAGCTGAAGCACAGGCAGGCCCCAGCACCAGCACCAGCCTCCCACAGCAGGACGTCACAGCTGCACCACTGTGGTAAGAAACAAAGAAGAGTTTAGGAAAATATTCTTCGTTCTTTCATTGAAGATTGGATTGTGGGGTTGATTGTTAACAGTTCATGAGGGGTAACGAACTGTTAACAAAGTCTGCTGCTGTTTGTTCCTGGTGTTGTAAGTTTATCTCCATCACTTTTCTGTATTAAATGCCTTAACTTTTTTGTACAGTTGTTTTAAGCAGTTACTTATTAATGCTGTGATAAGTGAGTGGTTTGTGAACATGCTTTAGCCCTGTAGAGAGAGAGAGAGAATAAAAATACCACTTGTCTTTCCAGTAACATCTCAAACAGAGAAGAAACACAGGCCACCCTGGAGGAGGAGGAAAGGCTGCAGGAGGCACGGAAGAGAGCAGAGGAGTTGTTGTTCCAGAGAATGTTATCAGTGTTCTTCTGGCCAACCATCATGAAATTGGACAGGTGAGATTATTTTCATAATATTTACCTTGCTATATAAATTCTCTACCTGATATTTACTTTGCTATTTAAATTCTACCCAACCTAAACTAAATTAACAGCAGTATGTATGTGTGTGTTTGTGCGCGCTCGTGCTTCTATGTTGTATGCCTTATCCTTTTCTATATATAAGGTGTTCATATTCCCTAAGATCATAAGGCAAGGTAAGAAGTTAATAGGCCTACACTTGGCAGTCCCTGTGTTAACCCTTTCACTCATATATGCCAAATTTTTCCCTAATCACTAACCACTCTGAGGCATCATTTCTTGTTCTATGGTCACCTCCGAACATTGTACTGGCTATAAATCACAAAATCTATTCTCTTTATTCTCTTTCTTTCCTGTTAATAGATCCTATACATTGTTGTGGAGGTGTTAAACATGCTTATTTCCACATTTCCTTCTTAATTTTCCACTTATCATCCTCATCCATAAATTTACCTAGTATTTTAAAGCACCCGTTAATGAGCATTGCCTCCACAGTCCCTCCAAGTGGCTGGTCAATGAAGTGGAGCTCCTGGTAGCCAAACACAAGAACCGTGCAAAAGAGGAACAGAAAGCAGCCAGGCAGCAGAGGCAGGCACAGGAGCATGAGGAGGTACTGAGAGAGAGAGAGAGAGAGAGAGAGAGAGAGAGAGAGAGAAAATCAACTGACATACCTCCTTTTTTTTTTCACTTTCATAAATTTGGTAAGTTAAATGAAGAAAATAGAAAAAAAATAGGGAATTAAATAATGAGAGAGGGAGAGTGATTAATTAACTGGTGACCCTTCATCTCTCTCCAATTTGCAGGTGGAGACTTCAGAGTACATACAGGAGCTGGTCAGAAAGCTGAGGGAGGACATAGAGAAGAAGAACAAATACAAGGCAAATCTGGCCAAGGCAAAGCAAAGCAAGGAAACCAAGTATGTATCAAAGAAACCCAACTGTGCAACTCAAGATCTTATCCATCCTAACTTTCATAGACCTCTGCTGCTGCTCCTCTCTTTTACCCATCAGTTCTGTGACATTATCCCCAGCCTTTCAGCTTCCTCACTAGCCCTTTTTCTTTATGTAGATGGAATAATTTGCATCTTCCTCATTCTTTTGCGGTAGAGAGAATACACTAACCTTTTTTTTGTGTATGGATGGAATAATTTGCATCTTCCTCACTCTTTTCCTGTAATCTTGCATTTTCACTAGATTATATATATAAAAAAAATGTCACACCAAAAAAAAAAAGGGGTTTAGTAAGTTTGACTGAATCTGTATGTGGGTAAATGGAAAAAGATGGGAAAATACACACACAGTTTGTAAAGTGTAGTAAATAATGGCAGCTGTGTTTGGTTGCCTATCTTTAACTAAATGGAAGTCTAAACAGATCTACAACTTTGCAGGAAGAAAGGAGTAAAGAGGAAGAGATCACCACACCCAGAACCTGATGAAGAGAAAACCGAGGAACAGGAAGAACCAATGCCCCCACCAGCAGCAGGAATAGAACCACCCAGCTCACCATCACCACCAGGAGGGTCAGCATCAGCAGCAACAGCACCAGCCTCCCCATCACCACAGAACAATGAGGAGGAGGAGGAGCAGCCAGACAGTAAATCCTTCGTTGTTAATTTGAGCATTGCCAAGAATAAGAAGAAGTTGAGGAAACTGAAGCGTTCCTTAATAATGAAAGAGGTAGGGAGGGAAGCAACAATAATAATAATAACAAAGCTCTCTCTCTCTCTCTCTCTCTCTCTCTCTCTCTCTCTCTCTCTCTCTCTCTCTCTCTCTCTCTCTCTCTCTCTCTCTCTCTCTCTCTCTCTCCACAGACCCACAGTATGTTTACAAACCACAGTCACTCCCCACAGCCCCTCTCACTCACCTGTCATTACCTCCACAATTAAAGCACCCCACCCGTTAAAGACTGCAGTCTGGAGGCCTTCTGTTTTTTTTGCAGCTTTATATTCTCTCTCTTGGCCTGATGTTTTCATGTTCTCTCTCTCTCTCTCTCGGTGCAGGTGTGGGAGGCACGGAGGCAGGGGAGTGCTCTGGCTCGCAAGAAGCGGCAGAAGTATCGCCATGAGTACCAGCCGAGGGAATCCCGGCGCAGGAGGCAGGCAGCAGAGACCACCACCACCGCTGCTGCTGCCAGCACCTGACTGGTGTGTGTGTGTATTGCTGGCTGTGATGTGCCTGTCCTGGTGACCTGCAAAGCTGTGATGGTTAGTCACTGATAGTGGTCGTCATTCAGTTAGTTATAAGAGTTTGGTGTCATGATACCAAAGTGCCCAGACTGTACTGGTAATGTCATTTGTTCCTGCCATGATACTTCAGCAGTGTGTTATAATTTTGGTGTTCTCCTCAGGGAGTGTATTTCTAAATTCAGAAACAAAGTTACTGAAATAATTAACTGGATTATTGCCACAAGTGAAGTAAATTATCTTACTTCAGCTTTTGTACAATATGAAATCTTTCTCTCCTACCATTTCATTATGTCATTATTGCCTCTTTTGTACTGTGCAAAACAGCCTGAAAAGTTACTAAAGCTGGTATTAAGGTATTAATAAAAGTAAAAATTTATCACAACTTTCCTTTTTTCCCGATTTTGCATAAATGTAAATTGAATGGCTAAATTTACAAAGAAAACTTTGATGAAACAATCTTTTAGAATTCTGAAATCAAATGTTTGTAAGTGGTGATTTAATAACATGTATGGTGAGGTACTGGAGAGAAAAGCCACCAGGAAAGTAGAGAGATAAGGGGAAGGCATATATGCACATGTGGAAGAGGTGTTGGTGGAGGTGGAGTGCAGACTGTTTGGACAGGGAGAGATGGAGGTTTTCCTGCTGAGGCAACCCCACACAAGGAGGAAGCAAAATGCCACATAGGCAGACAGATAGGAACACAAAACAATTATCTCACCTGGCTGTGGAGGATGTGGTGGTGGTGCTGCTCAAGACAAAGGCACACCAACACATTCTTAAGTTACAAGTAGTGAGATTCCTTCCTCCTATCACTTCATTCTGTTACCAAGTCATGGAGGAACAAGACAAACACAAGAATCACCCACTCAAGTCTCACCAAAACCATGAAAGCATCAACATGGACGCTTAAACCTAAAAAAATGAGGATGAATAAATGACCCGATAAAACAATGTAATAATATTTCCCAAGACATCATTTATATGTGAGCATTCAATTAGCCTTAAAAATAATTACAAGTGCATACTGATTAATGGGTAAAAAAAAATGCTCTCTCTCTTTCTCTGTCACTCTTCCCCATATACATATATATATAAAAAACCCCATAATGGCAATACAAATACCCACCAAAATACACTAACCCATACATAATACCTATACATAATACCCATACAAGCAGCATAAATATTTAGCACACATCCTGCCCTGTTAATACAAAGCACTCCTGTCCGTCTGTCTGTCAGTCTTACGAGGCAAAGCAAGGCTGGATGCAAATATGGCTCTATCTGTCTGTCTGTCTGTCAATAACTATTCAAAGTTCAAACATCACAGAAACTAAAAATATGACAAGACAATGATAGGTTAAAATAACTAAAATTATGCTCTTCTGTGACCTACAGAACACAGGAATAGGCTCTGAATAGGCTGTGGAAGTACATAAAGATGGGAATTGGGAATAGGAAGAAGAGAGGTCTGAGAAGTGAGTGAAATAGAGAACAAGAATAAGGAGCGAAAAAGTGATTCTGGAATATGCTTTAAGTAAATGGAGCAAGAGCGTCACAAACACAGGAACAGGAGGAGTAGGATGAGAAAGCAAGTAGATACAGGAAGGAGGGAGTGATCTTGAGGTAAACAAAGCTTGGATATTAGAGAGTAGGAAAAAGATTAAGAGTACGACACGGAAAAATTTTTTTTAGTGAATAAAACGTAATCCAAAAAAAGGAGAGGAATAAAGGAGCAAGTTTTGAAGAGTAGTAGATTCACATAAAAGAAGATCAAGGATTAACTTTAGATAAGAGAAAAAATAAAATAAATAAAAAATAAAAATAAAAAAGAGGGGGGGGAGTGCCAAATAGAAGCAATATCTGGAGTCACTGGTCACCATCACCACCATCACCACCACCATCACCATCATCGTCACCATCACTCCCTGAGGTGGAGGTCCTTGGCCACAACATACGCGGCTACGTGCATCATAGCCGACCTGTTCTTCTCAAAGGTGGCCACAGCACGGGGCCGCATCTCCTCCCACGCGTACAGGTCCCTTGGGTTGGAGGGGTGAGGAGGAGGCAGTAGGACAAGGGGGGTGGGGACAGGAGGGAAGAGGGACAGAGTGACAGGGAGGAGGAGAAGAAAAGGTTGTTAGGAAGTTAATTGTGCAGTGACTGAGAGATACTGTATTCTCTCTCCTTATCTAGGTGATTTAAATTCAACTTTCATTTACTTTATTTTAACTACTAAATTATTAACTACTACTACTACTACTACTACTACTACTACTACTACTGCTACTACTACTACATACACTTCTTCAATTACATTCAAATTCATTTCCAAATATACAAAGAAAACAATTCTGTCCTTTTTTTTGTGATTGATAAATACAGAACATTTTACTGATGAACCAAAACTATGTGAAATTTACTATGAGACAAAAAAAAAAGAAAGAAAACAGAAATAATCCTGATTTTTATTTCCTCAAGTTATTTTTTTGCTGAGGAAATCAAAATAACAGATAACCTTTTTCTGCTTTTCCTTTCTTTATGAGACAATTAGGAAGACAATGTAAGCATCATTACCACTACTACCACCACTACTACCACTACCACTCCCTTCCCCCCTCACTCACCTGTAGATGGGGCGCACAAACTTCATGCGTCCCTGCTCTGTAATGAACTGCAGGGCGGCATCGACACACTCATCCCACTTGGCCCTCAGACACAGACGCAGCCATCGGAACCTGATCTCTGAGTTGAGCCTACTGGACATTCCATAGGCCTCCTCCATGTGGCACACCTTCTCACTGGTCAAGGGTGCCTCCTCCAGCAGCTGTGCCAGGAATGCTCGCACCTGTGGCCAGGGGGTGGTGAGACAGAGAGAGATGGTGAGGGTGGTCAAAGAAGGAAAAGGGAAGAAGTGTACAGGGTGAAGAAGGGAAAATGGAAAAAAGGGAGAGGGTGGTGAAAGAAGGAAAAGGGAAGAAGTGTACAGGGTGAAGAAGGGAAAATGGAAAAAAGGGAGAAGTGTACAGATGAATTATGTGAGAAAAAGGAGGGAGATGCATTGACAAAAAGAGAAGAGAGAAGTGAAGACAAATTATGCAAGGAAAAGGGGAAAAAGAGATACATTGATAGAAAAGAGGAAAAGAGAAGCATAGAGACAAATTATGTAAGGAAAAGGAGAAAGACAGAAACAAACAGGAAAAAAATTAAAAGAAAAAGAAAAGATGAAGATAAATAATTAAAAAGAAAAGGAGACAATTAAAGAGAAAGGAAGTGATAACCAAAAAGAATAGAAAATAAATAAGAAAAGAAGCAATAACTAAAAAGAAAGAAAACAACCAAAACTGAAAAAAAACAAAAAACAAACAAACACAAACAACTAAAAAGCAAATAAAAAGACAAACAAGCTGACAACAAAACAAAAGGAAACAAACACAGAGAACACAGCCAGACAGGTCCCACTACTGACCTGTATGGGGGACAAGGCCTGCAGGTCCTCCTTGGTGAAGGGGTTCTTGGTGGTGACGGGGTCCCATTCCACCCAGCGACGGGCCAGCGCAGTGCATGGGATGGCCAGGGCGTCATTGAACCTGTGGCGGATCAGTGGGTGGATCAGTGAAGGGGAGAGATGAAATTACAGATGAAGTGGAAGTGGAGATGTGAAGTATAGACAGAAGTGGTGAAGTGGTGTAGGTATATCAAGAGCAAGGTAGATTAAAAGTATAAGCAGAACATAAAAAATAAGGAGAGAGGGAGAGAGGTGATGTGGCATGGAATCTACTACTTCCTCCCTCCCTTGTAGCCAGTCACAGCCAATTGGTACTGGGCAACCACTCAAACAAGCCACCCACAATCTTTCCTTCATAACCCCAGGAGTCCTTGCTCTCTTTCCTCCTACAATACTCCCCATCACTCTCACCCCTCACTAACACATTCCTCACACCTTGTTTGAGCAAGTGCCTAGTCATGGGGAGGGGAGAGGGGGCACTAGTAGGTGCAAGTGTACATCAGCAGAGAAACTGGACAGAAATATAGAGACAAAACCAAACCCTTGTAATTTAAACCCTATACACCACAACACAAACACACACACACACACACACACACATGCACACACTCACTTAGGGGTGACAATGGGCATGCCAGGAGTGGTCCACCAAGCCTGCCAGTCCACCTGCTGCAGCACCTCTGCTTGTCCCTTGAAGTACTCCTGCAGGAACTCCACAAACTGGCCCGACTTGAGGGAGGAGTACTTGAACTTGTCCAGGTATGCCTTCAGGAATGGTTCAAACTGGGCTGCACAGAAAGGGGGGGGGATTATTGTTTTATTTATTTATTTATTTTTTTTTTTTTTTTGCATAATAGGGATCTGGCCAATAGTAATAAAATTTGAGAAAAAAAAAGGTCTACTGAAGACACTATTCCCCAAAGAGTAGTCATACTATTATTATTATTATTATTATTATCATTATATATTTTTGTGGTACAATATCAGTTATCATTCATAAGAAAAGTGGTACAAGTGACTTACAATTTACAGATTATTAGTTCAATTCCTTAACAAAATCACATAGAACCACAGACTTATAAAAGTATCCTCAATCAAATGAACTACTAATTTTGAGGATAAATCTTAAGACTTTTATTTATAATTTACAAAACAAAGAAACTAAATATTCTCATTCATCACCAAAAACTTGTAATTCAAACACCCATAAGCCTTGATTCCCGGCAGCAGTGGTGGCACCGGCACTCACCTGGCCCCCCTAGCAGTGTCTCCAGGTGCCACAGGAGGGTGTGGCCCTTCTCGTACGGCACTGTGGAGAAGGCATCGTCTGGGTCAATGCCATTCAGGTCAGGCACTAGTTGGGTGAGGGGGTCTGTCTCCCCTCTGGTCCGGATCTGTTAGGGGAAGCAAGATGTGAGTGTGTGTGTGTGTGTGTGTGTGTGTGTCCGTGTGTGTTGGTTGCCAGCTGGTCAACCTCTACCCTTGGATTCCCTGTCTAGCACAACACACTGCCAGGTTACCATCTTATTCAGTGTTTTATTTCAACCTCTTTCCTCAATCCAAAGCAGGAATGACACTACAAATGTTTACTGTCCAGCTTCTCAGTGCCACACTATATCAGAACCAGTGTCAATAACAATGAAACGCACACACACTCAATTCTATCCATCTTTCCTCTAACTGATGGTCTTCAACCTGTAGTGTTACATCTCTTGCTATATTCTACTATTGTTTTTCATGCTTACTGCTCTTCTGCCCTTGTCAACTGAATGCCTCCCCTCCTCCCACAGCCTCAATGCACAAAACTTTCTACTTCCTCTCACTCCTATTCTGAACGCTTCCTTAATGCAAGAGTTGACTAGAATTCCCAATCTTTTGTCCCTTTCACTGGTGAATTCTGGACCTCCCTGCCTACTACTGTGTTTTCTCTCTCCTACAATCAAGAGATAAGTCCTAGACACTTCTCTGATTATGGAAAGTGACACAAAAACGCGCACACATACTCACACAATCAGCCAGGTCCTTCCAGCCCCCTATGGCTGAGAAGTGGCGCGCCTCCTCCCCGCTGAGCCGGCTAATAATCTTGCGCTCCACAAACATGGTGAAACCCTCATTGAGCCAGAAGTGCTCCCATTGGCTGTTGGTGACCAGGTTGCCCGTCCAGGAGTGGCTGATCTCGTGGATGACAACATCAGCTAAGGATCTGTCACCCGCCTGAGACAGAGAGAGTGGGAAGAGGGAGGAATGGTTATGAATATAGTAGAAATTCAGATAGAAATATGAGGTGGATGGATGAAAGGAAGGATAGAGTGGAAGAAATACCAATCAGTAACAATAATGGTAATAAACAGTAGAAATTCAAATACAAATAAAAGGAAAGGGAGTAAAAAAGGAAGGATGGGATGGAGAAAAAAAGAGGAATTATAATAAATGGATAAATGATAAAACAAGAATAATACAAACAGAATAATAAACACACCAACAAATGAAAATAGAAGAGGAGAGGAGGAGAGATACAAACAGAGAGAAGGAGAACACAAACATCAACAAATGAAGATACAAGAAGATAGAATAGAAAGACAGAGGCAGGAAGGGGGAGAGAAAGCACATCCCAGCCCTCACCAGCAGCGTAGGGGTGACAAAGGTGAGGCAGGGGTTCTCCATGCCACCGTAGGGGAAGCTGGGGGGCAAGATGAGCAGGTCGTACTGCCCCCACACGTACGGTCCACACACCTCCTCTGCGGCCTTCAGCATCACCTCTGTCTGAAGAGAGAATGTGCCTGGTTAGGTTTTGTATTCTGTTTTTTTTTTGTGTTGTGTCCTTCTCATTCCTCAAAATGGGAAATAAAAGTGCTTGTGTGTTTTGCTAATGTTAAAAATACATCTTGTTCAAATTACAGTGAAAAGTGCTTCTTATATCTTTTGCTAATATTAAAAGGAGTTGAGCCTATGCAAATATAATGAAGTGTTGCTTGCGTCTTTGTCTTCTTCATCCTCATCTCAAGCAAAGATAGGAAGGAAATGTCTATTCTCTACAGATATGAGGGGAGAAAAGGTTTGTCATCCTTATCTCTTCCTCACCTTGGCAAACCTTCCCAACCTCAAGAGAAAATGGTAATAGAATCTTTCATATCCTGCTGACAAAAAAAAAAAAAATCCCTCTCTTATTTCCTCCCCCCAAAAATAAGTAATAAAAAATTTTTCATATCTCATAAGAAAAAAAATAAAACCTCCCCCTTATTTCTTCTGCCCAAAAAATGAAATAAAATAAAATAACCAAACAAATAAATAAAATAATAATACAAGCATCTATATTCTCGAAAAACAGGGAGATGGACTGAGAAGCCCCTCTCTCTCTCCCTCATCATCTCCTCACCTCAGCAAACTCATGTGCCGCCTGGTCCACAAACTCCTTCTCGGACCACACAAGTGAACGCGGCCCCACCTCCCTGCTCTCCAGGTCCCCCACCGCAACCGCCAACAGATAGGCCGGGATGGGCACAGGCTGGCTGAACCTGTGTAAGAGGGTGTAAATGAGTAATTCTGGAGTTAAGTAGTAAAGGTAGTGTGTGTGTGTGTGTGTGTGTGTGTGTGTGTGTGTGTGTGTGTGTGTGTGTGTGTGTGTGTGTGTGTGTGTGTGTGTGTGTGTGTGTGTGTGTGTGTGTGTGTGTGTTTGATTTATGCAAACACAAATAACCTGTTTTTTAATCATTAATTCTCCAGATTTCATATAAATTATTGAAGTAAACTAAAAACTACAAAATTTCCTACTGCTACTACTATTCATACTGCTACTGCAACTACTATCTACTACTACATACTACAACAACTACAATTACTATCATTACTACTACAATTCCAAGAATAACCACCACCACTACTACTCCAACATCTATCCTTGCAGTAACACATACACACACACAAACACACTCACTTGAAGGTAGTGTGTGCCTCTCCCTCCTGCTGGCCCTCCCTCAGTGCACTCATCAGCACAGTGAGGCCCTGTGGTGCCCTCACCTCTGCAGTGTATTTCACTTTCACTGCTGGGGTGTCCTGCATGAGGGAGGAAAAATTTAGTACTGGGAACAGAAGGAAAAGGAAGGTACTATTGGAAAAACTACAAAGAAAAGTACTTTTGGGATAAAATAAGGGAATGTTTTGTTGCTTATGGATTGAGTGAAGATTGGAAGACATCAATGTACTAATGGAATGACAAATTGAGAGAAGGGGAAAAATTAATAAAGTGAACAGAAGGAAAGAATGACTGAAAAAAAGACACACAAAGCTATGATTGAAAGAAAGTGAGAATAGTTGTTTCTTGATGGATAATGAAAAAAAAATGAAAAAAAGATATAATGAATAGAAAATGAATAGGAAAGAATAGAAAAGGATAGAATGAAGAGAATGATGGAAAGGTTGAAAAAGACACAAACCTACGATTGAAATAAAGGAAGGATAGTTGACTGCTGATGGATAAAAAAGGAAAAGAGTGAAAAAAAGACAAAAACACACTCCACTTATTAGTTCTTACTGCCTTCTATTCACTTCTATCACTAAACCTTCAGTATATGCTTCTCCCATGCTGGAAGTGTAAATTCTTAATTATTATTTAAATATTCTACACTATAACTCCTAATATATTTTGCCATTTCTTCTTCTATGTTGCCGAAAGGACTTAAATGAATCAGCCAATCAGCCAGTTAGCCAGTCATCCTTTTATATTTTCACCCAGCTACACACTCAACTAGCCACCCAACCACACCTCCATCTATCCACCCACACAAACCACCAAACCACACACACCCCACCTGCACTTACCTGGCATGGAACAAGAGAGCGGCAGTGAATGGCTTGGCACTGGGAGAAGACATAGGGGTGCCTCTTGCCTGCTGTCTGTTCCGGGGAGAGCCACTGGAGGGCGGAGCATGTGGGTGATGTCTCATAGTTCACCTTTATCTTCCACCTGTGTGTGTGTGTGGAGGTGTGGGTATTAGAGGGGGCTTGTTTTTGTTATGGTGTATGTGTGAGTGGTGTTGGTTAAGATTAGGGTGTTGTGTTGTGGTGTTTTACAGGTGTTGGGAAAGGGGTTTTATAAATTGCTGGGTGTTTAGAAGTCTGTGAAAGAAGTTTGTTAAGTTGTTTTTGTTCGGTTTATTTGCTTTTCTCTATATTTTATTTCCTTGGTTTTTGGTAATTTTGTTTTGTTTCTCTCTTGTTATTATTCAGTGTCGGTTCTTCATTTTGTGTGTGTGTGTGTGTGTGTGTGTGTGTGTTGGTTATGTTAATAAGCATGCACACACAGTTTGTTGTATGCATAAACTTGTACAAGCAGTGAATCATGTCTGCATATATAAACAAACACACACACATGCATGCACACACCTAATTATAAAACACACACACACACACACACACACACACACACACACACACACACACACAACCATATCAAGATTGACTTTAAATTCATGAATATTCCATTTATAAATCTCTTCTTTATCTACATTTCTCCTAATTCGTAACATTTAAATTACCTCCTTTAATCCTCCAAGCAACTCTTTCTTTTTCATTTCCCCCAATACATCACAACACATAAAAACACTCCCCAGCACATCAGTCTTGCAACACTCACGTTTTCTTCCCAGACTCTGGCAGGGTGATGGAGAGAGGGGCCCCAAAATTAGGGTGTGCCTCCCCCAGGGTGTAGGTGAGGTCCTTGCTGGAGGCGGTGTCCTGCACACTCTTGATGACTAGGTCGCGGGTGTCCAGGATCTGTGCAGGGGGCAGGGGAGGTCATTGTCATCATAATAATTACTTTTACTATCATTTGTCATTGTTATTTATTTATTTATTATTTGAACATCATTATCATAATCACTGTCATTTAGTTTAACAGTATTATTTTTCATACTCTAATATATATAACATTTTTTCTTACAGAACTGAATAATTTGTGAGTTTAATATACCTACTTTCACATATTAACTCTCTCTCTCTCTCTCTCTCTCTCTCTCTCTCTCTCTCTCTCTCTCTCTCTCTCTCTCTCTCTCTCACCAGGTCATGTCCCTCCTGCACACACTCCACTGTCAGCAGCACAAAGCCGGCCACCACCTGTCGCGTAAAGTCCACCTGCCAGTCAAGGTGGAGCTCCTTCACCACCACCTGGTCTGTGGGAGGGGCAGGTCTGGGATCAGCTGGGAGGAGGGCTGGATATTACTGCAGCTAATTATATTTGTGTCATTTATTCATTTAGTGTCTGTTTTTTTCTGTTATAGTTGCATGATAATGATGTAGATATGAGTGACAGTTGCACTTATTGTTGATTTATCTGTTATTTGTTCCTTTAGTGTCTGTTTTATGGTTATAGTTGTATAATATTAGTGTAGATATGACAAGGGTTAATTATTTCTCACATTATTTGATGAGGAAACAAGGCCACTAGTAATTGTACAAGGTGTCCCATGAGGAAAGTTATATATTCTCAGATGTGAAAGATTAAGTCATTTTAAGTTGGAAATATTTAATAGCCATATGCTGTTAATGCAACGGTTTGGAAGTTACGGGAAATTTTCAATAAGAGCACCCACCAGTAGCTAGTGGGTGCAAGTGAGCCACCCTGCATCATCCAGCTGGTCACTGTTGCCCTATGTTGTGTGTTATGGTTTAGCTATTATTTGCTGCAATGATACACTGTGTTCTTTAATTCATTTATATCTTTATTTATGAAAACCTTAATGTGTAGTCAATCAACATGATCTTATGCCAATGCCAGTCACTGCTGCTCTCACCCCCCCCTCCCCCTCTCTCTCTCTCCCCTCAGAGCACTCATATTAAAATGTCCTGTAATTTCTAAACCATGGCATTAAAAGCATTTGACCAGAGTCTTTCCTATTTAGAATGATTTAATCTTTAATTTTTTGAGAATATAATATAACTTTTCTTCAAGGACACCCTGTATAAGCAGCTCCTCATCACTTCAGCTATATTGTTCATTCCATTCACCTGTTATGTCATGTAAAATTAATCATGTTATTAAGCAATGAAAAAAATATCCCATTAATGACTGCATAAGTACATTTTATAATATTACAGTTGTATTGTTCACTCCTCACATCACTCAACTGTAAGAAAAATTCACACCAAACTTATCAACACTCCACAAGGAAAAAACAAATAAATAAATAAATATACAAAACTAACTAAAAACTAAGTACCTCTCCAATTACTAAATGGTAACTAAAACTAACGATAAAGCAGGTCAACATGAAAGAACAAATAAATCCATCACACAGCCACCTAACAATTCTAACAGGGCACAATAATGATGAATAACCTTTACGTCACACACACACACACACACACACACTGCACCATTCACCACTCCAGTCACTCACTCTTACATAAATTCAAGCTAAATCAATCAAAATCACGTAAAAAAAAAAATAATAATAATCATAAATAAAACCACATTACACAAACCGGCTCGTTATTCTGACAAGGCGCAATAACACGAATAAACTTCACAAAACACCAATTCTTCCATCACCACTTTAATTATTCCACGTTCAGTCACTCAACACCACCATTCCACAAAATCAAGGGAAAAAAAAAAATGAAAACCTCACAAACCGGCGAATCATTCTGACAGACAATAATACTCGACTTACTTACTTTGCTCACATCAGTTACACATTACACGTCCTTCCTTGCCCTCCTGACATGCTCACCTGGCCTTGAGTACGAGTTGGGATCCATGGGGCTGATTTCCGGCATGCTGAGTGGTCGGGAGGGGCGTAAGTGTTACCGTAACGACAACCAACACGAGGACTGAGGCACTGAAGAGAGCAGCTGTCAACAGGAGGTTGGCGGCCTGTGGTTGGGGGGCGTGGGGGGGAAATCTTGATCTTGTTAATCTTGATCTTGATAATGCAGGTGGCTTGGGATCATTCACCATTGTATCGGTATTTCATGTATGGGGAAAAGAAAAGACGAACAGGAAACAAACAGCATCTTTCACACCACTAGTTCCTACATCTAACACGTCATATTTTCTCCAGGAACTCCTTCTCAGCCTCAATCATCCTTTCATTTGTCTCTCCAGTCCTAGCAGCAACACCATCCATTCCTTTTCCTGTCTCTACTCTGACATGCCGTAGTACCTTCACAACTTGCATCATCTCGGCCCTGTCTCTGGCATACTTCATACACTCTAGCATCACACGCTCCACCGTCTCATTCTCTTCCATGTCATGCATCTGGCACATTTTTGCTGTAACTCTTTGCATTCACATCTATACACTCTGCCCTCGCTCGGAAGAGACCACCAGTCAACACCCTGGCATCCCTCATAACACTTTCCATACATTATCATAATTATTACTATTATGTTCTTATCTCTCCACAGTTATAGATGGCACTGATACCTAGTTGGCAATTATATATTTTTTTGTCATTTATATATATATATATATATATATATATATATATATATATATATATATATATATATATATATATATATATATATATATATATATATATATATATATAGTTGTAGGTGGTTGATATTGGTTCATACACGACTCATTAATTTGTATTCATTTATATCTATCAAGGTGCACTTATCTCTATGTAGGTATACATCATTTTATATATTTTCGTCTCCCTATTTACTTATAGCTACCTATTATCTGTATCTGCTATCAGTTACTATATATATATATATATATATATATATATATATATATATATATATATATATATATATATATATATATATATATATATATATATATATATATATATATATATATATATATATATATATATATATATCTGTTTGCTTTCACATCCATCTGCTACGCTGGTATTATGTGCTTCCTCAATCTTTAGTCAAACAATTGCATCACTTATAGAAACATTACCGTAGAACCAACAAACTTTACTTGTAATGTTACCATGTTAATTTCGCCTCTTAATGTTGAAGGGTTTTCCAGGGTTTGATAAGGGAAGTGATATGCCACGCGCCTCCGTAAGTCTTAAGTAGTTATCTGATAAGGAGCATGGCAAGGCAAGATAATGAGATGGAAACAGATATGAGAGGTTACATGTCGCAATGGGAAACTAATAGAGATGGCTGTGTGTATGAGAAGATATTGTGATGTATTTTCATGGTAAAGTTTTGAGAGCTTATAAAATTATGTCAGATTATTAGTTCCGCGCGACAAGGAAGTGATATTGGTTTATTCTTAAGTAGTTTTGTTCTCACTAAGTCTTTTTTCAGAGACTGCAAAGATGATTAATCAGGTATATATTTTTTGTTTCTTTTTCTTCTATTTTTGAGTCCTCATTAATCTCTCTCTCTCTCTCTCTCTCTCTCTATATATATATATATATATATATATATATATATATATGCCTTGACACACCATTACCGTTCACTAAAGCAGAGTCCTGAAAACACTCATGAAAACACCAGTAAGTTCCACTACTTGATGAAAGGTTCAAAATCCTCCTCAGAACTAACAGAATCATGAAAACATTCTCAAAAACTCTAACAACTTCCACAAGGGTCCATCAAGGGTGCACCACACTCTTCAAACAGTCACTAAAATTTGGAAAATGAACTTGAAAACTCTGGTCATCTTTCACTTGAGACTGTTGAGAGCTGTCAGGATGAGATACCCCAACATTTGAGAATATAGAGAGATAAGTGTTTAATAATGATAACCTAATCTAAACCTAACCTGACTTAATCTAACCTAACCTGATTCAGTAAAAAATATCATGAATGAGTAAGATGCAAGTTACATGCACTTACCAAGGCTATTTCACCCCAAAAATCGATACAAAAATGACGAGTTTGGGCAATAAAATAAAGCCTAACAATGAAATCATCCATTTATTATTAAAAAACGAGGAGTAAAGTAAAGAGCAGGAAGCCAAGAGCCACTGAGCATCCTTGAGCCACAGTGGGGCCTGAAGCTTATGTACACACACACACCAGACTTTGTTCCATTTCTGCTTCTCAGTAAAAAATAAGTCATCTTTAAATGTCATTTTTGTTTACATTATGTTTTTCACTGATTCCCATTTTCATTTATGTTCTTTCTCTCACTCTCTCTTTCTCTCTCTTACACACACACACACACACACACACATATTAAAGGAAAACATAAGATTTATATATTCAAAAACACAAGTTTCTGACAGCAAAGAAATAGTTTACACACACAAAACATATAATCATCACAAATTACTGGGGAACAAACACTCTCAAAATAATAATAATAATAATAATAATAATAATAATAATAATAATAATAATAATAATAATAATAATAATAATAAAACTAATCACATAATATTAGAAAACTTTACAACCTTGCGAAAAAATAAAAATAAATAAAATAAGATAAAATAAACAACATGTATTCATCTTTCTTTTATATTTTCAAAAATATAAAACTTCTCATAAACAAATTATCAATTTACCACGTTTATCTAACTTTGATCATCATTATTATCACAATTACTTTTATTAACTTCTTCATCAAGTCCTCATATTTGTCACATGTTTTTTTCATTTTCTTTTCTCCATCTCATCTTTATTTTCTTTCTTGTTTTCCTGTCTTTCATGAATCAGCTTTTCCCCTTCATGACTTTCTTCCCATTTTATTTCCTGCTTTAATTTCCCACTTCAGCTTTTTTCAATAAACAAATTTCTTACTCATTAATCTATTTTCCTTTCTCGGCAGATAACTGATTTTACTTTTTGTCAGTTCAAAGCTGTTTACTTTTCATTACTTTTTACTTTATTTACCTCTACAATATTTTTTTCCAGTTCAGTTTATCATAATTGTTATGTGCTCTACTTTTCTCAGTATTTCAAACACAAAAAACACACACACACACACACACACACACACACACACACACACACACATGCACACTCTTCCCCTCCACCTCCTACAACTATCAACATAACTCCAACTCTTAAAACACCTCAATTAAATCTACAGTTAATCTCCTAACAATTTATAACCATCTAATCAGCCTCCTTCTATCCAATCCCACCTAACAAATATCATAACTATTCACAATCACCCAATCACTGCTGTTCCATCTCCTCCTGTCACTATTTTGAAAAGTAAAAGAACCACAATACAACTTTTTATAACAAATCTAAATCTAATGAGACATTTTCTACATTTATATTTGGCAGTGATGAATGCTTGGCTTTTTTTATAGTGTGTGTGTGTGTGTGTGTGTGTGTGTGTGTGTGTGTGTGTGTGTGTGTGTGTGTGTGTGTGTGTGTGTGTGTGTGTGTGTGTGTGTGTGTGTGTGTGTGTGTGTGCATCAGGGAGTTAGATTTGTTGTGTCCCACTTTTCATAACCAAATTACAAGTTTTCTTTAAATTTATGTATATTATTTGCACACATCACTTCTATTTCTTCTAATGTAATCCAGTGTTGTACTCTTATATCTGGGAAAGTGTATTAGTAAGTGTGCATTTGTGTGTGTGTGTGTGTGTGTGTGTGTGTGTGTGTGTGTGTGTGTGTGTGTGTGTGTGAATTTGTATATGAATTTGTACCTTATTTCCACCTCATTCAGCATTTTCTGTTAGTTTCTATTAAAGTTTTGGCAGTTTTCTATACAAATGATGCCCAGAGACAAGACAACACACAAGGAATAAGAAATGGCATCAAAAACAATAAAAAAGAAAAAAACCCACTGAAATACTAGAAATTACCTTAAAAACATCACCTTGCCATACACACACACACACACACACACACACACACACACAGGTATTAGTTCCAGCCCCTCTCTATGCCAGCTCCGAGCCAATCACCGTTTTCTACATTTTCTACAAACTATGTCAGTAAGGCTCATAACTGCACCCCAACATCAAGCCACCAGCACCTTTACGAGCCACTATGGCACTACAATCTTTACTTTACCTCTCCTACTAATCATTTTTTTTTTTTCTCTCTCTCTCTTTTTTTTAAAGTTATCTTTCTTCAGGTTCATGAGTGAAATTTTCTTTAACTTTATTGCATTTTATCATCACATTTTTTTCCAAGTTACATTTCTTTAATTTTCTTTTAAGCGTTCCATTTCTTATCACGTTTTCCAGTTTATTCGCTCTTTTTTCAAAGTATAATACTCTTTAAACATTTCCTTTTAACTTCAAATTATTTTTCTTTTCTTCTGCCACATCAGCAACATTCTACTCAACATTTTTCAGTTTTCTTTCTCTATAACCTCCAATACTTTTTAACCATCATTCTCCATTTAAAAAACACATTTTTTTTTCATTCAAATCAGTAACATTCATCAATTTCTATTCCTGTGTGCACTATGGTAACAAAAACCCATGCACTGATCAGTTCCCTAAACACTACAGCCACATTTCAACACAGCTCTCTTCAGGATACTAACTCCCTCTTTATCCCTTTAAGGACAGTTATCCCTCTTTTTCAGCCTTAATGGTAAAACTAACACTATTACAACCCTTCTCTTTCAGCCAGTTTCTCCAGTAAGCATCTTAGTAAACCTTTGAGCACAGTGCACTACAGTACAAGTCACATCTCCACTCATATCACTGTCGATCAAGTCACTTTAACACATCAACAAAAAGGTCATACCACAAAAAACGAGATTTGGCCCACACTCATCACCACTAACTCCATCCATTGGGCTAGACCACCGGGATGTGATGATGGATGAGAGATGGACAGGGAACAGGTGTGATGCAGGTGTAGGAGTGGCCTCACCTGTCTGGCATGCTCAGGTGTCAGCAGCCAGGTGTGTGAGGTAGTGATTGGTGATGAGGTTGAGTTCAGCAAGGGCATAGTCATGTGTGAGAGGGAGGCTGGAGAGCTGCTGGGAGAGGACCTGTGTGGCGTCTGTGCCCTCACCCACCACAGCACGCAGGACACCCACCACCTTCTTGCTCATCTCTGACACACACAGCCTGGGGAGGAGCAAGTCAGTGTTAAGCCCCTAAAAGTTTAGTTCTCCTACATCTAATGTCTTAAGGTGAATGGACATGAGGGTAAATGGAGAGTTAAGTGTTATCGGCAATACTAGAATTGTGTGTGTTTGTGTGTGTGGTGTGTGGTTAGTGCAGTTGGTTTATTTTTTTTTTATGATTTTTGTGGCAGTTATAAGTTTGTGTTTTATTCATTTCGCAGAGATTTTTACTTATTTGTTTATTTTTTTGTATGTGTGTGTCAGAATTCAGTGTTTAGTGGGTTCTATTATTATTCTTTCATATCTTTTCCACTAGTGACGACCTGTATTCTTTTTTCATCAATCGCTGACAATCTTTTCAATCCATCACTGGACTACCTAACACCAATCATCAATTCATCCACATCTACCACTAATAATCACCTTCCACATTTACCTTTCACCAAAACATAACCTGATCAATCCACCCCATCACCAACAACAATTCCATCCACCATTACTTAACCACCAACTCACCACCACCACTAGCTACTTGATCTACTAAACCTCACCTTACCCATCTTTCCACCTAACACCACCACCACCCCCACTCCATTACCTGTGAAGGGCAGTGCGACATTGCAGATTATTGAGACGAGAGCACAGTGTGAGGAGGCGAGGTCGCAGCTGTTCCAGGAGGGCAGGTGTGGGGTGCTGGGAGGTGGTCATGTCGCTCACCAAGGCATCCAGCTCCAGGTAGTCTGAGTACACGCCTCCCCCAGCTGCCCACCCTGCCACCTGTTTGTACTGCTCTCCAGCCTTGATTTGGTCCAGGTAGCCAAGCAGGTACTCATGATCCTCTGTGCAATAGAGAGGGAGAGAGGGACAGGGGGAAGGATAATGAGGGAGGGAGAAGAGAAGAGGGAAGAAAATGATGGAGAAGAAAAAGAAAAAGAAAAACACAAACAGAGAGAGAGAGAGAGAGAGAGAGAGAGAGAGAGAGAGAGAGAGAGAGAGAGAGAGAGAGAGAGAGAGAGAGAGAGAGAGAGAGAGAGAGAGAGAGAGAGAGAGAGAGAGAGAGAGAGAGAGAGAGAGAGAGAGAGAGAGAGAGAGAGAGAGAGAGAGAGAGAGAGAGAGAGAGAGAGAATGCTCATTAATTTCTCAGCCACACCTCCTTCTACTCAAATAATTACTCCATTTACTCATCCATCCACTCACTCACTCACTCACTTGTCAATCCATCATTCCACAAACACATCAATCAAATCAATCACTCTGCCCACATCCACACATCAACTCATCCATTCCATCATTCCACATTGTTAAAACTGAAACCAAACACACACAAACTACTACTACCCCACACACATGTCCACCCATCATACCAACACACACACACACACACTCCTTACCGTTGATGATGGAGTTGGGTGCGATGGTGTCCACAATGAGAGTGTGGGCAGAGTTCAGGTCACCCGCCTTCAGGAGATACCAGGCCTCCTCATCCACCCTGCAATAAAAAGGAAGAGAATTAAAGTTGAGGTAACTGATTTGTAGTGGGTATTTTTAGGATAAATTGCGAACTAATATTTGTTTCCCCATTGGATTATTGATGTCTGAAGTAGACTGGAGGAAGAGGGAATGAAGGGTAAGTGAACAGATTTGAGTAAGAGGAAGGGCAACAAGTATATGTACAAGGAGAGGTGATAGACATAAAAAGCATAGAACAACACAGATACAAACAATAACCCCACAAAATAAGAGAAATAAATACACACCAACTAAAGAAAAAAAACACAGACACACAAACACACACACACACACACACACACACACACACACACACACACACACAAGATACATACAAGCCAAGTGTCCGTGCCCTCGTTGCCTTAGCTTCGTGTATCCACTTCCTCGGCAGCCTCAGCCTCTCCTGTACGAAGGCCTCCTGTCTGGCGTACTCCTCCTCTGTTACCTCATCCTCCTTCACCCTCACGTGGCGCAGCAGTAACTCCCGCACCTCTCGTTTTCTTCTGCAGGGATAAAGGGGGAATGTTGTAATGACATAGTTAGTTAGGTAGCTAGTTAGTTAGGTTAGGTTAGTTAGGTAATTAGTTATGTTAGGTTTGGTCATAGGAGTGTGAGATCAGTGTGCCAGGATAAATCAGTAACTCTTGCACCTCGTTTTCTTCTGGAGAGATAAAGGGTGATTGACGTAATATTAAAAGAATGGGGTAACATAACAAGGGAAGAATAAACTATCTGAAAAACATTGACTGAAAGAGAAAATATATGCATAAATTTCAGTTTAAGTGGATATTTGTAAGGAAAAGCATGGAAAGGTGAAAATGAGAGTGATTTCAAAGTTGAGGTATGTGATTCAGGGTTACAGTAAGTGAAAAATCGTGAAAAATAAAGACTAAAACTATTTTCTAAGAGTGAAGTGCTTAGTTTTCTCATTACAGGGTTACTTTCAAAGGCCACAGAGATGATTAATACTTGTTTTCCTCATTTATGGTGCAGAAACATTGCTAAACTAAATACCTCAGCTTGTCATGGGGATCTTTCTCACTGATGACACACAGAATACTTGTTAAATTACCACTACAAACATAAAAACACCTACGAAAACCCCAATAACTTCCTACAGCGCCCATTGAAAGGGCCTAAGATCTTGACATAACCCCAAATGCTTACAAATAAGTATCAGAAAACACACACACCTTGATTTAACTTCCTCGACCTTACCTGTCATGGTCAGTGAGGTGTAGCAGAGCAAACACAGCCCAGTGCCAGTGCCCTGCCGCCTCCAGCAGCGACGCCATGTTGAGGTGCAGGCTAGCGTTGTGGTAGTCCGATAGGTGGCGGTAGCTCAGGCTCTGCAGGACCTGCCACATTAGCCAGCTGTGGTGGAGGGGGAAGTGGTGAAGTGGTCATAATGAATTGATCTTCCTGCTTTTTTTTTTCTCTCTTGAAAGTATGTCTTTCTTTTCTTTATCTCCTGTGAATCATTTTTTTTCTGTGTCTCTTATTGAATTAATCTTTCTACTTTTCTTCCCTTTCTTCAGTCCTTACTCCTTACATGCCTCTTTCACTACTCCCCTTCCTTCCTTTCCTTCCTCAATGCTTACTCCTTACATGCCTCTCAGACCATCCTTCCTTCCCTCATTTCTTTCCCTTCCTTCATCCCTCACTCTTACACCAATCCCATTCCTTTCCTCACCCACCAGCCTCCCCTCACACAAAGTTACAGCACCAATCAGTCCATCAGTGAGTCACCTACCTGATGGCGACATTGAGGGGGTCAGGGGTCGCTGTGGCAGGGTTTAGCAGAGCCTCTAAGGGGTGACGAGGGTTGGTGAACAGTTTCAGAAGGTGGTAACACATGTCGTAGCTCACTGGAACAAGGCATGGTGTGGTTAGGTTAGGTTAACTGTATGTATGTATGTGTGTGAATGGATATTACCACAACACACATGTAGAAGAGGAAAAGGAAGATGAGGAAGATGAGAAAAAGGATGAGAAGGAAGAAAGAATAAAGAAATGCAAAAGGAGAAAATAGAGTGTGCTTATCTGTCTTAAAAAGTTGTTTGGAGAAGGAGGATGAGGAAGAGGAGTAGGAGGAGAACAAAGATGATGAATAACAACTGTCATCTCTTCATCTTTCATACTGAAGAATGAGTAGAAGAGGAAAAGAAAGAGGAAAGGAGGAAAAAAGAGAACAATAACAATAACAATCAATAACATCAAAGAAGAAAAAAAGAACAAATAAGAGAAAGAGGAGGAGGATTAAGAGAATCGCCATCATCTCATCCCATTCATATTATTCCCCAAGGCACAAGTCACAAGATAAGACAGCAGAAAAAAAAAAAGGAGGAAGAAGTTACAAGTAGAAAAGAGAACCACCAAGAACCACCATCCTATCCTATCACCTCACCTCTCATATTACTCCTCAGGGCATGAGAAGCAAGGTACGGTGGCAGGGGAGGGTTGCAGTACCCTGTGGAGTTCTTGCCCAGACCAGCTGCCTTGTCATACTCCTCCAAGGCTTCTGCTAGTGTGGCAGTGGCTGGGCAAACATACCTGTGGAGGGAACGAGGCTGTGAGAGTGGAGTGCAGGTGAGTGAAGTGATGTGAATGTGGAAGGAGGAACAAGTGAGGCTGTGGGGGTGGAGTGTGGGTGGGTGGAATGATGGAGAGTTAATGTGGAAGGAGGAATGATGAATGGAGCGAGGAGGATCCCTTACCAGCAAAGAAATGGAAGGTAAGAGGAATGTCAGTAAAGAAATTAATGAGTAAATGAAGAAAGGAATGAACTGAGGAGGGAAAAAGAATAAAAAAAAATAAATAAATAAATAAATAAATAAATAAATAAATAAATAAATAAATAATAATAATAATAATAATAATAATAATAATAATAAAATAAAATAAAATAAATAAATAGGTAACAAAATAAAAAAAATACAAAACAAATAAAAGAAAGGAAAAGGAAGATAGAGTAAGAGGTAATAAAAGAATGAAATAAAGGAAGAAGAGGTGGCCCAGGGACAGAAAAATGGAGCAAGAAGCAGTAAGAGGAAGCCAAGGAAGGAAGAGGAAGGTGACACGAGACAGAACATGAACAAAGAGGAAGGTGACAAGAGACAGAACATGAACAAAGAGGAAGATGACAAGAGACAACATGAACAAAGAGGAAGGTGACAAGAGGTGGCCCAGAAAGCAAGAGGAAGGTGACACACAGGCCACACTCACCACAGATGCAGGGCCAGGGCACGGCGCCAGTCCAGGCTGGTGCATGTGTTGAGGGCCATGTGGGTGGCCTGGTGGGTGGCTGCCCCCGCCAGCAGGGTGAAGAGGGTGAGGCGGGTAGGGGACATGAGGGCGTCCGTGCCTCCCTCTGCCCAGTTGGCCAGCTGCTCCGCCATGATCTGCCGGGGTGCGCTCTGCCCCATGCATGCCTGGGCCAGCAGCAGTGCCAGATGGTGGTCTCCTGCCAGGGGGAAGGAGGTGGGGTGAGGGGCTGTACTGTTTGTTAAGTAGATGTTAGTGATTGTTAAGTATAAAGGCTAGATAAAAATGCCAATTAATGTGTTCTATGATGCATCACATTACTGTAAAGTTAATAAGTAAATAAAAGGAAGACTTATTGATACATTCAACACACACACACACACACACACACACACACACACACTGAACATTATTATCATCATCATTACACACAGTACAAGATCAATAGAATATATTATAATAAGAAATTGATTAAAAAAAAATAAACAAATGAATGAAATAAATAAATAAAAAATTACAAAGAAAAACAAGACAAAACAATATAAAAGGACATAAAACTTAAATCAATCCTTCAAAACTAAACAAATAAACTAATCAACCCAAACACACACACACACACACACACACCTCTGTCCTGTGCCAAAACACAAGCCTGGGACACCTGTCTCGCAGAGAGGTGGGCAAGGATGGCATCCAGGTATCCCTCCTCCCCGCCCTCTGGTCCCAGTGATCCTGTCACCTCCCGCACCACCGCCTCCTGACTCACTGACTCCAGCCACTGACTCACTGCCTCCACTCGTGCCCGGGACATGCTGTACTCACTCTCTCCATCTGTTGAGGTGATAGGGTGATGGGTGAGTCTTGGGGTGAATCAATGATGTCTTAAAAGTGTTGGCAACAAGTCAACACAAACTTGACTAAAATTTCCTTTTTTTTTTCCCTCTATTTTGTTTTCCTATTAGGTCAGGACCACTAAAACCTTTACTGGACTTTTATTTCTCTTACTTTTTGCCTAATTTGACATCCTTAGCCAGAAATACACTAAACAAAAAATAAATACATAAATAAATGGAAAAAAATACAAACACACCAGTTTCAGGGGAGTAGAAGTCAAGGCGCCCCCAGAGAGCCACACACAGGGTCAGGATCTCCTCCAGGGCGGGTTCCTGGTAGGAGTGTAGGGCGGCAGTTTCTGCCAGTTGGTGCAGGAGTTCCACATCCTTGAGGGGCCTGAAGGAGGGGCAGGAGGTGGGATCTGAGAGGTCCTCCATCTCCGCAGTGCCCTCTACGACACTGTGTTCAAGGATGCAGGCCAGGCACTCCTCTACCAGGACCTATTGGAGTGGTAGGAGGTAGGATTATACGTTATTTCAAGGGGATGTGGTGTTGAGTTGTGTGTATATGGTGTTGAATGGTTTATACAAGGTTTAGGGTGACTTACTAGGTGGTGGGATACTGTGTTACTTCAGGGAGGATGCAGTGTTTGGGTAATAGAATTTGCAAGTTGTTATGTTGCTTATATACTGTGTTGAGTT
Source organism: Scylla paramamosain (assembly GCF_035594125.1). Classification (NCBI taxonomy): domain Eukaryota; kingdom Metazoa; phylum Arthropoda; class Malacostraca; order Decapoda; family Portunidae; genus Scylla; species Scylla paramamosain. The sequence continues at coordinate 2,970,110 of NC_087175.1, read as the reverse complement.
GTGTTTACTGTGTTGATTGTTATTGCAGGGGTGATGGTGGGTGGTGCTGGTATTTGTATGGTGCTGTTTTATAGTCTGAAGTCATTTATTTAGCGTTGATTGTTTGTATATACAGTGAGAAGTGGTTTTATGTAAAGTTTTGAGTGATTTACATGGTGGCAGTGTTGTTTAGGGGGTTGTGGTGTTTGGGTGATGGCAGTGAGAGGGTGCTGAGTTGATACAGTAATGAGTGACTTATATAGTGTTTTAAAGGACAAACTGGTGTTGCTAAGACTGACTGACACAAGTTGATGTCCGACTCACCAAAATGGTACCGCGGTCTGGCTGAATGGTGTGTAGCTGTTCTATCAACATCTTGTACCTGCAACATCATCACCATCATTACCACACACACACACACACACACACACACACACACACACACACACACACACACACACACACACACACACACACACACACACACACACAGCCAAAACAGCTCAAATTCAGCACAGCATAAGCTACAGAACTTATAAGCAGAGGATGGTGGGTAAAATCAAAGGCACATCCTGAGAGCACCATATCACCATAATGTTTACCTCCTCTATCTCTGTAACTTCTGATATCCCCTGCAGTAAAGATTTAACCTCACTAACACTGTACTTAAGGAAACTTGTGTACCTTACCCTAAATGCATCATCCCCCCTTCTACATTATCTCCCTGAGACTCCCAGACATTAAGATTTCAGCTCCTTACTATTGCTATAAGGGAAACATATCCTTTACTGTCCCCAAACACCTCAATGTATCCCCATACACACCCTGGGCCTTCCACTCCCTTGGCCACCTTGGGCTGACTGGCCAGGGACCCCACGAAGAGGAAGGATGGAGGGGGCGAGGGCTGGAGGGGCACACTCTCCTGCTCCCCTTCAGTGCCGAAGTCTTGGTCCGGGGCCAGCATGGGACCAGTGTGTGCCAGCGTCCAGCCAGGCCCCCATCCCACCCTGAAGGAGCGCCCCATGAAGGCTCCCATGTCGGCCACGCAGTTCTGGATGCCGTGTAGGAGTGAGTTGGCCAGAGGGATTTGTGTGGCCTTGTGTTGGGGTGGCACATGGCCCAGCTCCTGACCCTCGTCTCGGCCACTTGGCAGCAGCTGGTACTCGGTGTGGGGTTCATGCAGTTTGGGCTCCTCACGAGTTGCAACTGGTGAGGAATGTGATGTGTTAAGAGTAAAATAGACAAGTTGGTTACATGTATACAAATTTATGTGCAAGGTATTATAAGGCATGTGCAATAAGTGTATAATATCCATGCAATAACTATGTGAAAGCATTTATATTGACTGGTGATACATATGTATGAATAAGATACACACAACTTCTTGATTTCATGCACACATACACACGCAGAAACACACACCACAAACCAACCAACCAAACACAAACACACAAAATTAGAAAAAAAACTCTACACTCTACTCTTTCACACTTAACAAAACATCCTTCTCTTCACCCAGTCACCACACACACATCCACCCACCACCACAACACAGGGCGTCTCCACCTACCAGTCTTGGGTGAGAGGGGCCTGAGGGGTGGCTGTGCACCCACCCTTGACTTGGCCTCACTCTGGGAAGGGCTGGACACTCGTCTGACACTCACATCGCCCGAGAGCATCCGCCTCTTGTTCAATGCTGCAAGGAAAAGAGAAAATAGTGTATTAGATTATCCTGTGTCTATGTCTCTCAACTGAGGCATTTTTAACAAGCTGTGGTGAAAGTTACTGAGGTTTTTAAAGGGTTTTCATGTTTTTTGTGGTTTGACAAGAGTGGTGAGACTGGCTATCTATGTTGTGCTTGAGAGTAGTCATAATGAAAGAACAATGTTTATGAGAGGGGCAAGTGACAATGAGTGAGTGAGTGAGAGTGGGTAAGAGTGAAAAATTTGAGTGACAGGAGACAATATCCTCCCTTCCCTCTCTCCTTCCTTTCTTTCTTTCTTCTCTTCCCCTCCATTCCAATCCCCTTCCTTCACCTCCTTTAATCCCCTCCCTTCCCTTCTTCCTTCTCATCTCTCTATTCCAAATTACCTCTCTTTCCTCTTTTCTCTCCTCCTCAAACCTCTAATCTAATCTTCCTTCCTTATTCCTTTCCCTCCTTCATCTCTTCCTCTATTCCTACATTCCCTCTTTCCTTCTCATCTTTTTATTTCAACCTCATGTAGTTACTGAACATGGTCATTTAATACTGTGTAAATATCTTCACTAATACCAACCTGAGAATCATTTACCACCTTAACACCTAAACAAACTATTTCATCCACAATTCCTTACCTTTTGGATACTGAGGTGTGGGTGTGCTCTCTCTCGTTGTCGTAATATAGGGCTGCACTTCCCTCCCTATCACCATGCTCTCCTGCTCCTCCTCCTCCTCCTCATCTTGGCCGCCAAACATCTGCATCTTGGCTAGTTGCACTGTCCTTGGCACCACACGTGACACTACCGTCAGGCGCTCGGCACTTGGGGACAGGATGCTCAAGGAGGCACTCTCCTCTGTCAGGGAGCACAAGGGTTAAGTGGGTTTGTGTATTGATGTTTAAGTGGTGGTGTGTAATGTGGGAATTCTTGGTTTGTCAGCTGGTGTTATTGTTTTTTTTGGCAGCGTTTTTTTTTTTTTTAACTTTTTCTTTATCGACTAGCATCTAATTAATTTTTTGCCCAGTAACCCTCTTAAAAATCAATCAATAAATAAATAAAACAGGTGGTGCCTTCCTGCATTACTCACCAGGTTCCCTTCCCACAGAATTCAGCAGGTCATCCTCAGCCACTTGGGAGTCCTGCAGGGCTGACTCTAGGAACCTGGTCTGTGGTGGCTGCTGCAGAAGGAAGGAAAGGAGGGTGGGAGTAGAAAGGAGTATGGAAAGGAAGGATAGATGGATGAAAAGGGAGGAGAGGGAGATAGGAAGGGGAATTTGAATAGAGAAGAGGGTATAAAAGGAAAAAGGAAAGAAGGGAGGGGTAAATACAAGGATGAAATTAAATGAAGGGAAGGAGGATTAAAGGATGAGAAGGAAAGAGGAGAGAGGAGGTTAAGGAGCAAAGAAGGAAGAGAAGGAAAGAAGGAGGGGAGAGGAGGGAGGTAGGATGGGGGATTGGAATAGAGGTATGAGAAGAAAGGGAGGGAGAAAAAGCACAAGACAGAAAGAGGAATGGGAGGTAGGTTGGAATAGAGATTAGATAAAAAATAAATAAATAAATAAATAATAATAAAATAGAAATGTGGAAATCCTATGAGATCAACACACACTAAAAAAAAAAAAAAAAAAAAAAAATATTGCTCTCTACAACATTTGCAAAGTACACCCACACAGAAATAACAACCCTAATTGAACAAGAAACCCAGAAACTTTTAAACTAACCCGTAAACAAAACCAACCCCCAAAACTTACAGCTTGTGAGAGGGCTGGGGTGGTGGTGGTGGTGGTGGTGTGACTCAGGGAGAACTGAGGGGGGGAGGTGAGGGCGACGGCAGGGGGACCAGCATTCTTGTGGGGCAGAGCATGGGGCACCAATGAGGAGGAAGTGGTGGTGGTGGTGGTCTGTGGGGGCATCAGGGCATCTGAGGGGGGTTGCTGCTGCTGCTTGGGGGGGATGGCCACCATCTCCTCTTCCTCGTTGTCGTCTTGCAGGCCATATTTTGAAAAGTGATTCACCTGAAATTTAAAAACCGACCATCTAGTTTTCTATCCCCATTTTATTTATCTATTCATTTTTTGTTTGTGTTTTTGTTCTCCCCCATCTCTCTCTCTCTCTCTCTTTTAGTCTTGTTCTCATATTCATCCTAATCAATATTAATTTTATAAACAATAAACACACTTTTATTTTTTCTCTCTCCATTCCATATAAATTTTGCCTATTTTTGTCTATTCCTTAAAAAAAAAAAAATAATAATAATAATACTCTCTCTCTCTCGTCTCTCATATCCAATCTACACTAATTTTTCAAACAGCAGTCCTTTAAAAACTAATACACACTTCTCTTTTCCCACATCCCCCACAAGCTACATTAATTTTACAGATGAACAGCACAGTCCTTTAAGAATAATAAAGTTAGTGCCAATATTTCACAGAAAGAGCAAGTCTCCAATGCATTTACTTGTCTCTTTCAGGTACAATCATGGCCAGAAGTTGTGTAATCTGCTGTATTCACTTCCACCGTAACTCAATCTCAAGTCCTCTTACATATCAAAAATTTGTTACCAGATTTCATTAAGTGACAGAGAACAAATCAGAGGACTTTAGATTAAGGTGAAAATTGTAAACACGGTGGAAAGAAAGGACAGCGTTACATTACTTCTGCTCTCAACTGTACTGAGAGGCCGGTCAGTGGGGGTTTGTATCCTGTGACGGGTGACTGAAACAGTACTTCAGTGCACACCTTTATTACTACATGCATGAGAGGTACTGCCTACACTCCTGCCCAGTACAGGTGAAGAGAATGCACAAATGCATGAGATTGTCAGTAGTCTAGAGGGCTTAAGAGTGAAGGGGAGATACAGCAGAAGTGAGTGCAGACTGTAACACTCCAGGCCTTGACTGTATTAGGTATATGAACCAAGGACAGTGAATGACAGCCACCTACATTTGTAAATGGACACCTAAAGGGACATTAGCTTCAACAGGTGCCCCAATAACACCTGGTTTGTAAATATAGCTATAATAGAAATACATCTTGATCATAATATATCTCCATGTGATATGCATGCATTTATGAATCAGCGTCATACAAAAATATGTATAAATCTAATGTACACCAATTATACCCACTGTATTCCTTAAGGTTAAGCATACAAGCGCTTAAAACTAAATAGGAATCTTGTTATACTCCAAACTGACTGACTGATTGATAATACAAGTTAAAACAGTCACTCAATATTTGTCTATGCCTTTAGTGTCCAAACACACACACACACACACACACACACACACACACACACACACACACACACACAGACAAACACACACACACACACACACACACACACACACACACACACACACACACAGTACACAAGCATCTTGCAGGACTGACTGTTTTCTTTACAGCTGTTGTCTTCTCAGTTCTCCTTCAGTCATGTCCTGCTTCCTGCTACTTCCTGCTGTCTCCTGCTGCTCCTCTCCACCCCCTGTTAAACTTCTTTGGCCAGACACAGCAGAATAACATTCTGCAGCAACATTCAAACTATGTCATGTTTCTGTCCTGACGAGTATTTCAGTGCTCAATGAAGTGCAGTTGCTTAGTTTGTCTTTCCACAGCACAGCAGGAGTGACAGCAGAAGCAGCAGTGGTGGTGGTGAAGGTGGTGGTTGCATCTCAGCCAGGCAGTGCACTGCCTGAGCACTGCCTGACTGGTGCAACACACACACCTGCACCTCATCCAAGTTTACATGTGTTACAAAGATCTGATAGCATCTCCAGGGAGTTTAGTTAAATACAAGATGTGTCATGTTCCTAAGGTGATATATTAAATACAATCTTAATAGTGATGCCTATACACTTGAGTAAAAGATATCAAGGTCTAAATCTATTGTTTAATAAAGGACGGGTGACAGAAAACAAGTAGTGTCAACAAACTAAAAATGCAGTCACAGTAAATAGGATTATAATACAATTTCCCACAACAAACTATAAATAAGACTAAAACCAAAGTGTATTTTAGGTAATTATTCTTTCAACTAATATACAAAGATCAGCCATGGCTAATTAGTATAAGGATTATGTAAGATCTCATACAATGGATAAAATATGAACAGAAAACAATAATTTAGGAAAAATACAAATAATGCACTAGATAAATATACATATAAATACAACTTAATTACAAAACTAGGTAGCAATTTGGCACACACACACACACACACACACACACACACACACACACACACACTCACAGCCTTCTTGCAGTTTCTCATCAAGATCAACTTTGCTTCATTCTTCAACTAACCACCTCAACTTTCTATAGCCAAGACAAATTACACCTTCCTTCTATATACATTCCTTTAAAACTCTTATACAATAAAATCAAAACATACACTACAGTTAAATATACTCTTCTTACAATACACAGGACTGAATACACAGTAATCCCCTCGGTAATCAAACACAACACAGGCTCGAATCTATCTCAGTCCCCCATGATTAAGGAGACATGCCCATGTTTTTCTGTCATGGCAAAGAGCATTAGCACACAAGACCTTACATCCAGGTAGACACAAAGAGAACATAATGTGAAGTCATGTGACCCATCCACACTGGTATTTCTGCTTCATGGAGTTGAATTACAGTTTTAATTCATGCGTCTGTGCCTGGCTTTATACACATCAATCTGTCCAGCACCTCAGATATACAGATATACACCAAGCCACCGTGTGTTCATCTAAGTACATACAGCTACTTGTCAGTCTAGTAAGCTGAAATCTTTGCTACAGATTATTAGTAATGCTACAGATATTGCCAGGAAGTAAACAAAATGAAAGAATTACTGCACAAACAAATTAATAGCAAAACAAAGAGGGAGGTAAAATACAGTAACAGAAATACAGTGTTGCAAAATTACAGAATAAGCAAATAACAAGTCTAAGTAGGGGAAAGACTAGTTAAAAAAATAAAAATAAAAAATAGCGAGATTAAAAACAAAGAAAACAGAAAAAAAAGAAAAAAGACAATATCAGAAAAAAAAGCAAGGTGATACAAGTAATGCCAGCTCAAAAAATAAAAAAGCAAGGCAATAAAAACAAGGTCAGGTCATCATCAATAAATCACATTAAAAAAAAAAAAGATAAAAATGAAAACAGTAAGGCACGAAAACAAAACAAGACAGAAATAAAGGAAGGAAGGAAGGAAGGAAGGAAGGAAAGAAGGAGAGCTCAGAATCCCGATACCTTGAACACCCAGGACCCGGTCTCCAGCCTGTACTCGAGGAAGGAGGCATCCATCTTGACACACTGACGCTCCAGGTACTCTGTCCAGCCCATTGCCTGCAGCCGCTCCGAGCTCTTGATCACCTCACGGGTCGCTTTGTCCACCGGCCAAACGCAGTCCAGTGTTACCTGTGGTGAGTGGAGAGGTGGAGGGATGGAGTTAGTGTGTGTGTGTGTGTGTGTGTGTGTGTGTGTGTGTTGTGGTGATATGGTTAAATGGCTAAATATCAAAGCTGTCTTCCCTTAATAAATAAAACAAATAGACCAGACGCAAACATATGCTAAGTCCCCTTTATACTAACAATAGCAGCCCGGTTGAGCTGCTGTCCCCGGGGTGGCTTGGTGGTGCCGGGCGGGTACACCTCCACCTGCTTCCGCACAATGAACACCACAGCGTCCAGGTCCAGCCCTGCCACGTCCGTCACACCCAGGAAGCAGACGTTGCCGTAACCATAACGTCCCACCGTGAAGTTTGTGACAGGGCACCGCTTTGTGTCCCCTTCTGTCTCCACCATTTGGGCCAGTTCTTCCACTGGGGGCAGTGTGTAGTAGCCAGGGCGTTGCAACTTGATTCCTGTGTGTGGTGGTAGTGGTGGTGGTATTAGTAGTGGAGGTGGTGGTAAAATTCGTGATGGTAGTGGTGGTGGTGGTAAACCTCCATGATCATTTACTGCCTGTTAATTAATTTCCTTTCTTTACGAATCCTAAATTACGATTAATATTTAGTTTTCTTTGTTTAAAAGTTCATGTAGTTTTTTTCTTTTCCCTCCATTCCCTGTCACTACATAACTCCAAAAAAAAAATAGATAAATAAAAAAAATAAAATAAATAAATAAATAAATAAATAAAATAAAATAAAATAAAATAAAATAAATAAATAAATAAATAAATAAATAACTCCACACCTGACAACAATAAGATGAAAAACAAGCACTCCCAAACACCCTTACTTATGAAACACACCACTGAATCTCACATACCAGCAAAACCTCACCCTTTACAAACATAAAACACAACACAAGCACTCCAAAACACCCTTATCTAATAAACATAGAGCTGAAGTCCACGTACCAGCAGGGTGAGGCTCCTCAGACGTGGTGGACACGACGTCGGGCAGGTCTTCGTCACCCGAGGCATTGAAGAGAGATATGTTGTTGCTGTTGTTTTCCTTGTTGGCCTCGGAGTCCGGGTCAAGGTGGTGCGGATCCTTCAGTCTGCAAGCACGCACGTTGAGGTCTGCCAATGTGTCGTCCATGTGCTGGCTCGTCTTGTCTGGCAGGCTGAGGTGCTTGATGTTACCTCGTCCCTGTGTGATGGAGTGGTGTTGGGTTTAAGCTGGTGTTGTGTGGTTGTGAGTGTTTCTACCTGTCTCTGTTTCTTTCTTTCTCTCTTTGGGTATTTAAAGAGTTTTTTTTGTTTGTTTGTTTTAGGGTTCTGGGAGTTTATATTGCGTTCTTTGTTTCATATTCCCTAATCTTCTCTCTCTCTCTTGCATTCTTCAATTTATCTGTTTTCCAGCTCTCTCACTCTCTCTACTGTAGATGGACAGGCCATGGATGCCATCACTAATGCACACTTCCTCTCACTCACAAACACACACAGCAAGCATTACCAAGTGGAATAGGCAAACATTACACACACACACACACACACACACACACACACACACACACACACACACACACACACACACACACACACACACACACACACACACACACACACACACCTTGATGATATCTGGGGTGGGCGACTGATCATGTGTCTGAACGGGCCCATTATTATTACTGATCACAAGAGGCAGAGGTGTGGAGTTCCCAAGGGTGCTGAGGGGAGTGGTGAGTGGCGAGGGCCTGTCCCCACCCTCCTCACCACCGTTAATGGTGCCATCCACCTCCCCATTGACCCTCCTGGGGGTATCAATGGGCGTGGTGGGGGTGGTGCCGTCAGCCTTTGCCCCTCGGAACACCTTGAGGTTGAGAGTGCGCACGCTGGGGTATTTCTTGGGCTTCAGGAAGTCCTCGGCACTCTCCTCGTTAGGGTCCTCCAGCCCCTTGAAGAGCCAGTGCCGGTTGTTGCTGGAATAGGAGGAAGAATTTGTCAGTGATCCATTACGTCTTGATTTGGTGTAGTCTCTCCTAATTACTAACAATTCTCTGTCTTTCTTTTTCCCTGACTTATACTGCCACACATACTACCATCCATAATTCTGAGGAAGGAAGAAAGAAAAGAGTTAGTATTTCGCTTACTTCTGGTTGTTGGGCTTGTTAATAGGCTTGGGCTTCAGGTTGACGAGTGATGGGGGCAACATGTAAGTGGGCTTCAGCTTGGAGGACACCTGGTCGCTGGTGGATGGGCTGCCTGCCTTATCTGGGGATGAACAGGGAAGAATAAAGTACAGTATTGGTTTAGTTTTTCTTTATGCGAGTCTGGCTTAAAATCTCACCTGGCGCTGTACATGGATATTAAGAGAATTTTATCTGTTATTTGCTGAATTTCTTTTGTTTTAGCTTTTGTATTCAAACTTGGGATTAATAAAAAAAAGGATGAACTGTAGGGATTAGTATTATTCACTTACGATCTACGTTAATAGATTCAAAGACAAAACAGTGTGGTTTAACAGGTCAAATCCATCAATCCCCCAGTCTTCCCCCTTTTTTACACAATTTCTGTTGACACAATGCCTGATACCCCTAATATATCTTGTAAAAGGAGGAACACCAGTACAAAAACAAAATAAAAATTATTATCACCACAATCTACAAAACTACACACCTGCAACACAATGAATTAAGGTGAGAATACGTTACCTGCTCCGGACTTGCCCTCAACAGGCAGGTCAAAGATGGGCTTCTCTGTTATGGCCTTCACCAACTTGCCCAGGTCAAGGAAGAAACCCGAGCCAGCCCCTCCACCGCCCAGCATGTTCTGTTGTGCTGTGCCAAACCCTGAGGGACAACGAAACATTAGGTACACCACTATGAGAGATAAGAAATTAGATGGTTTGGTCATGTGCAACAAGAAGTTACAAAAGAAAGCTTACAGGTGAAAAAAAAAAAACTTAGTTTTGAAGAGAAAAGGCCATAACAGTTGAAACACTTTCTTTTTTATGTACGAGGTACACTAGTCAAGGGCAACAAAAATCCAATAAA